>NC_043981.1:20900399-20902899 GCF_902150065.1 Myripristis murdjan
TAACCTGCCTGCTATTGATCAGTCAGTCGTTATCGATGGGAGGTCCCAGCCCTGCGTGTGTGTAACTTCCTGTTTCCTGTTTGGCAGGTGTGACCCAGCTGCGTATCCACCAGCGGAGCCACACCCCCCGCTCCTTCAGGTGCGAGCAGTGCCACAAGGCGTTCGGCACGGCGGGCGGGCTGCAGGCGCACCGGGCCAGCCACTCGGCCGAGCGCCGCTTCCTGTGCTCGCACTGCGGGAAGTGCTTCAGGTCCCGGGACGGGCTGGAGGGCCACCAGAGGACGCACACCGGCGAGCGCCCGCACCGCTGCCCCCACTGCCCCAAGGCCTTCACCGCGCTCGCCGGCCTCAACGTGCACGTGCGGCGCCACACCGGCGAGCGGCCCTACGTGTGCACGGTCTGCGGCAAGGGCTGGCCGTCCGGCGGAGACCTGCAGAAACACATGAGGACGCACACGGGCGAGAAACCCTACACCTGCCAGGACTGTGGAAAGGCCTTCTCCATATCCTGTCACCTGACCGAGCACCGCCGCACACACACAGGTACACACACACACACACACACACACACAGGTACACACACACACACACACACACACACACACACACTCACACACACACACACACAGGTACACACACACACACACACACACACACACACACACACACACACACAGGTACACACACACACACACACACACACACAGGTACACACACACACACACACACACACACACACACATACACACACACACACAGGTACACACACACACACACACACACACACACAGGTACACACACACACACACACACACACACAAACACACACACAGGTACACACACACACACAAACACACACACACACACACAGGTACACACACACACACACACACACACACACACACACACACAAACACACACACACAGGTACACACACACACACACACACACACACACACAAACACACACACACAGGTACACACACACACACACACACACACACAGGTACACACACAGGTGTACACACACATACACACACACACAGGTACACACAGGTACAGACACACACACACACACACACACACACACTGTGTGTGTGTACCTGTGTGTGTGTGTGTTCAGGTAAACTGTAACTGATTTGTTTCTTTTCTTTGTGACCTGAACTTCCTCAGGTGTTAAAGGCTGAATCTGATTGGCTCTTTCTGTCCCAGCTGCTGGAACTGACTGTCTGTCTCTCCTCCTGTCTGTCTCTCTCTCTCTCTGTCTCTCCTCCTGTCTGTCTCTCTCTCTCTCTGTCTCTCCTCCTGCCTGTCTCTCTCTCTCCCTGTCTCTCTCTCCTCCTGCCTGTCTCTCTCTCTCTCTCTGTCTCTCCTCCTGCCTGTCTGTCTCTCGTCCTGTCTGTGTGTCAGGAGAGAAGCCGTTCACCTGTCCAGAGTGTGGCAAAGCTCTGAGGAGGAAGTTTGACCTGAACAAGCACCTGCTGTCCCACAGCGACACGCGCCCCTTCACCTGCAGCCACTGCCCCAAGAGCTACACCCGCCGCACACACCTGACCCGCCACCTGCTCACACACACACCTGACCCGCCACCTGCTCACACACACACCTGACCCACCACCTGCTCACACACACACCTGACACACACACACCTGACCCGCCACCTGCTCACACACACACCTGCTCACACACACACCTGACCCGCCACCTGCTCACACACACACCTGACCCTCCTGACACACACACACCTGACCCACCTGCTCACACACACACCTGACCCGCCACCTGCTCACACACACACCTGACCCGCCACCTGCTCACACACACACCTGACCCACCGGCTCACACACACACCTGCTCACACACACACCTGACCCACCTGCTCACACACACACCTGCTCACACACACACCTGACCCACCGGCTCACAGATTTGGGGGCGGAGCTGACTGTCATGTGATGTCAGATGTCATTTTTCTCTTTCTGTTTTTTTTTTAAGAAGGGGGGTTAAAAATAATAACAATAATTTTGTAATTTTTTTAAAATGATATTTTTGTGGTGATCTTTTGATAATGTTCGTGTAATTAAATTTAGAACATCCTGTGCTGACATTAAAAAATACAAGGAAATGACCCCAAAACATTTACAAAAAGACAAGACAGTAAGAAAACTGAGGAAGAATGGAGAGCGAGAGCAGCGGCCCAGGTGAGCTCATGACGCTGTGATGTCACCGCTCACCTGAGGCTCCACGGCTCAGGGGCTCCCAGAGGAGGGGCTCCCAGAGGAGGGGCAGGATGGACGTCTGGTTGCCATGCCGACTGACGGACTGGACACTCAACTGCCAATGGAAACTGTGCATTTTCGTTGTCATGGTGATTTTGTATCGCGTGCATTAATAAAATAAAAGCCAATGTAACAGCCCAGTGTTTACGTCAGAGTTCAAACCCTGTCATTCTCTCTTTTTTTTGGAGGGGGGGGGGGGTAATTTCCTTTTAAGTGCATATA
>NC_043981.1:20907899-20930399 GCF_902150065.1 Myripristis murdjan
AGTTGCTCTTCCAGAACTGGCACTCTTTGCCTGACCGTGTTATGTTGATGTTTCCCAGGTAGTTCACACCGTTTGCTGCTACGCAGTGACCTGCACACACACACACACACACACACACACACGCATGCATACACACACACACACACACACAAAGTTCATGTTCACTTTTTAATATTCTGACACGCTTGTTTGCATTTTGTTTTGAATGAGAATGGAAAGTTTGTTCACCCTCGACACACTCTCTGACTCTGTCGATGTTGTCTTGTGTTCTCGGCAGCTGGGTGCCGTCACAGTCTGGAGAGACAGACAGACAGGCCGACAGACAGACAGACAGACAGGCCGACAGACAGACAGGCCGACAGACAGGCAGACAGGCCGACAGACAGACAGACAGGCAGACAGGTTAATACCAAAATTTTGTGGGTGGACGTGGGGCCTGCAGCCACGTGCAGCCTGGAGAGGATCATGTGTTAGAAGGCTTGGATCAGAAAATTATCAAAAACTAATTCCAAATTTTCATGAAAATCAGTAGAAAATAAGAAAACAAAATTTTGCAAAAACTAGTGAAAAATTACCAGAAAACTACATTTGTAATTATTATATATTTAAAATTAAAATAGAATGAAATTGCCATAGTTATATTTTAAAAAGTAAATGAATACTCCTACTACTACTATTTCTACTACTACTACTACTAATGATAATAATAATTATAATAATAATAATTATTATTATTATTATGCAAAATTTCAAAAAGAGGTCAAACAATTACAAGGAAACTACCACCAAGAAATCCCCCCAAATTAACAAGGAGCTGGGCCGTGGCGGGCTGGGGTCGGG
Organism: Myripristis murdjan; assembly: GCF_902150065.1. Taxonomy (NCBI): domain Eukaryota; kingdom Metazoa; phylum Chordata; class Actinopteri; order Holocentriformes; family Holocentridae; genus Myripristis; species Myripristis murdjan. The sequence goes on from NC_043981.1 coordinate 20,908,740, forward strand.
GTCGGGGTCAGGCCCGTGGCGGGCTGGGGTCGGGGTCGGGGTCAGGCCCAGGGTCGGGGCCGGGGTCGGGGTCGGGGTCAGGCCCGGGGTCGGGGCCGGGGTCGGGGTCGGGGTCAGGCCCAGGGTCGGGGCCGGGGTCGGGGTCGGGTCGCTCGCCCCGCTCCGAGCCCGGCAGCAGGAAGTGGATTAAGGAGTGAGGGGAAGGACCTGTACTCACCCAGGTATTTGGCCCAGAAGTCTTCCTGCAGGACAAACACAGTTCAGTGGTCAGACTGAAAACTCTCAGTACTCCTGCTACTGCAGTACTACTACAAACTGACAGGTGTGGGTCCGTACTGTTTTGTCCGGCTGTTCGAACACCTCTCTGGCTTCTTCATGGTCACAGATCTCCTCAAGACACTCCCTCTCCAGGTTCCCTGGCAAACACACACACACACACACACACACACATTTATTAAACTGTAATGCTCAGTAATATAATGACAGACTGATACTCTGTACTGTGTACAGTACTGTACTGTGCTATACTGTTGTACCGTGTACTGTACTGTGTACTGTACTGTGTACTGTGTTGTACTGTGCTGTACTGTACTGTACTGTAATGTACTGTAGTGTGCACTGCGTACTGTACTGTATTGTAATGTACTGTACTGTAGTGTGTTCTGTAGTGTGTACTGTAGTGTGTACTGTAGTGTGTACTGTCCAGCTCACACTGACACGGGGGAAAGTGACAGAGTGTTTTTAATCAATCAGTCAATCAACCAATCAGTGCTCACCTGGTTTCACCTCTTCAAACAGCTGATTGGCTCGTCGGCTTCGATGCAAAACCTGAGAGGCTGACTGACTGCTGAGAAAAACTACAGGCAGACAGACAGACAGAGAGAGACAGGCAGACAGACAGGCAGGATGATATTCAGGGTTGAGTCTTTACTGTCCACTTGAGGTCAAAGGGCAAAGAACCTATTGATTACAATATTTATATCAAACTGATAATAGTAATAATAAAAATAATCATAATCGCATAATAGTGGTCAGAATCAGAAATACTTTATTGATCCCTGAGGAGAAGTTGGGTGAGTGATATAATAAATAGTGATAAATAAAATCAAAGTAAAGTCCAGTTTAGAAACAATCCTGAGATGTTTGAGTGTTCAATGTGGAGAGGAACTCCATGTTACTCAGTGGGACTTGATCTCAGAGCTTCACTGCTACTTTACTGACAGTTTTCTCAAATTGTTCTGATAGTGTTCTGATAGTTTGGTGGTAGTGTTCTGATATTGTTCTGATAGTTTGGTGATAGTGTTCTGATAGTTTGGTGGTAGTGTTCTGATATTGTTCTGATAGTTTGGTGATAGTGTTCTGATAGTTTGGTGGTAGTGTTCTGGTAGTGTTCTGATAGTTTGGTGGTAGTTTTCTGATAATTTTCTGACAGTTTGGTGATAGTGTTCTGATAGTTTGGTGGTAGTGTTCTGGTAGTGTTCTGATAGTTTGGTGGTAGTTTTCTGATAGTTTTCTGACAGTTTGGTGATAGTGTTCTGGTAGTTTGGTAGTAGTGTTTTGGTAGTTTGGTGGTAGTGTTCTGATAGTTTGGTGGTAGTGTTCTGATAGTTTGGTGGTAGTGTTCTGGTAGTGTTCTGATAGTTTGGTGGTAGTTTTCTGATAGTTTTCTGGTAGTGTTCTGGTAGTTTGGTGATAGTGTTCTGGTAGTTTGGTGGTAGTGTTTTGGTAGTTTGGTGGTAGTGTTCTGATAGTTTGGTGGTAGTGTTCTGATAGTGTTCTGGTAGTTTGGTGATAGTGTTCTGGTAGTTTGGTGGTAGTGTTCTGACAGTTTGGTGGTAGTGTTCTGATAGTTTGGTGGTAGTGTTCTGATAGTTTGGTGATAGTGTTCTGGTAGTTTGGTGGTAGTGTTCTGATAGTTTGGTGGTAGTGTTCTGATAGTTTGGTGGTAGTGTTCTGACAGTTTGGTGGTAGTGTTCTGATAGTTTGGTGGTAGTGTTCTGATAGTTTGGTGGTAATGTTCTGGTAGTTTGGTGGTAGTGTTCTGATAGTTTTCTGATAGTTTGGTGGTAGTGTTCTGATAGTTTGGTGGTAGTGTTCTGATAGTTTGGTGGTAGTGTTCTGGTAGTTTGGTGGTAGTGTTCTGATAGTTTTCTGATAGTTTGGTGGTAGTGTTCTGATAGTTTGGTGGTAGTGTTCTAATAGTATTCTGACAGTTTGGTGGTAGTGTTCAAATAGTGTTCTGACAGTTTGGTGGTAGTGTTCTGATAGTTTGGTGGTAGTGTTCTGATAGTTTGGCGGTAGTGTTTTGGTAGTTTGGTGGTAGTGTTCTGATAGTTTGGTGGTAGTGTTCTGATAGTTTGGTGGTAGTGTTTTGGTAGTTTGGTGGTAGTGTTCTGATAGTTTGGTGGTAGTGTTTTGGTAGTTTGGTGGTAGTGTTCTGATAGTTTGGTGGTAGTGTTCTGATAGTTTGGTGGTAGTGTTTTGGTAGTTTGGTGGTAGTGTTCCGATAGTTTGGTGGTAGTGTTCTGATAGTTTGGTGGTAGTGTTCTGACAGTTTGGTGGTAGTGTTCTGATAGTTTGGTGGTAGTGTTCTGATAGTTTGGTGATAGTGTTCTGGTAGTTTGGTGGTAGTGTTCTGATAGTTTGGTGGTAGTGTTCTGATAGTTTTCTGACAGTTTGGTGATAGTGTTCTGGTAGTTTGGTGGTAGTGTTCTGACAGTTTGGTGGTAGTGTTCTGATAGTTTGGTGGTAGTGTTCTAATAGTTTTCTGGTAGTGTTCTGGTAGTGTTCTGGTAGTTTGGTGGTAGTGTTCTAATAGTTTTCTGGTAGTGTTCTGGTAGTGTTCTGGTAGTGTTCTGGTAGTTTGGTGGTAGTGTTCTGATAGTTTGGTGGTAGCGTTCTGATAATTTGGTGGTAGTGTTCTGATAGTTTTCTGACAGTTTGGTGGTAGTGTTCTGATAGTTTGGTGGTAGTGTTCTGATAGTTTTCTGACAGTTTGGTGGTAGTGTTCTGGTAGTGTTCTGATAGTTTTCTGATAGTTTGGTGGTAGTGTTCTGATAGTTTGGTGGTAGTGTTCTAATAGTGTTCTGACAGTTTGGTGGTAGTGTTCTAATAGTGTTCTGACAGTTTGGTGGTAGTGTTCTGATAGTTTGGTGGTAGTGTTCTGATAGTTTGGCGGTAGTGTTTTGGTAGTTTGGTGGTAGTGTTCTGATAGTTTGGTGGTAGTGTTTTGGTAGTTTGGTGGTAGTGTTCTGATAGTTTGGTGGTAGTGTTCTGATAGTTTGGTGGTAGTGTTTTGGTAGTTTGGTGGTAGTGTTCCGATAGTTTGGTGGTAGTGTTCTGATAGTTTTCTGACAGTTTGGTGGTAGTGTTCTGATAGTTTGGTGGTAGTGTTCTGATAGTTTGGTGGTAGTGTTCTGATAGTTTTCTGACAGTTTGGTGGTAGTGTTCTGATAGTTTGGTGATAGTGTTCTGATAGTTTGGTGGTAGTGTTCTGATAGTTTTCTGACAGTTTGGTGGTAGTGTTCTGATAGTTTTCTGACAGTTTGGTGGTAGTGTTCTGATAGTTTGGTGGTAGTGTTCTGATAGTTTTCTGACAGTTTGGTGGTAGTGTTCTGATAGTTTTCTGACAGTTTGGTGGTAGTGTTCTGATAGTTTGGTGGTAGTGTTCTGATAGTTTTCTGACAGTTTGGTGGTAGTGTTCTGATAGTTTGATGGTAGTGTTTTGGTAGTTTGGTGGTAGTGTTCTGATAGTTTGGTGGTAGTGTTCTGATAGTTTGGTGGTAGTGTTTGGGTAGTTTGGTGGTAGTGTTCTGATAGTTTGGTGGTAGTTTTCTGATAGTTTGGTGGTAGTTTTCTAATAGTTTGGTGGTAGTTTTCTAATAGTTTGGTGGTAGTGTTTTGGTAGTTTGGTGGTAGTGTTCTAATAGTTTTCTGATAGTTTGGTGGTAGTTTTCTAATAGTTTGGTGGTAGTTTTCTGATAGTTTGATGGTAGTGTTTTGGTAGTTTGGTGGTAGTGTTCTAATAGTTTTCTGATAGTTTGGTGGTAGTGTTCTGATAGTTAGGTGGTAGTGTTTTGGTAGTTTGGTGGTAGTGTTCTAATAGTTTTCTGATAGTTTGGTGGTAGTGTTCTGATAGTTTGGTGGTAGTGTTTTGGTAGTTTGGTGGTAGTGTTCTAATAGTTTTCTGATAGTTTGGTGGTAGTGTTCTGGTAGTTTTCTGGTAGTGTTCTGATAGTTGGGTGGTAGTTTTCTGATAGTTTGGTGGTAGTTTTTTAGTGTTTGTATGCTGTGCGATGCGGTGTGTCCGGTTAAAAATCTGACTTCAACAGAAGATCTAAAACCTCATGCTGCCTTCAAGTGCTGCTGGAAATACGTTACATAAGAATTCTGTTAACACGAATGGCACATGTGACAGAGTGACTGGGAGACACCAGAGTGATGCGGCGGCCTAACAAGGTCGAGAGGGAACAGGTTATGTTGTTTAGGTGCAGAGAGCATGATATAATATTACTGAACATGATTACATTTTGTTTTTCTGTTTCTTCTTCTGTGCCATACTAAACATGTCGAGTTTCTACTGTGCACACTGACTGAGCAGTGGGACGTCCCGCTGGCTCATCCCGTGTAAACACAACAAGCTGGGTTCAAGTTCGGCCCGAGACCTTTGATACCCTTAACCCCCCACCCCCCACCCTGTCCTGTCCACCTTCCTGTTAACTGGAATTCGCAGTAACATTACCATCTGCTAACACAAAAAGAAAGAAAAAGAAAAACACAGAAGAGAAAAGCTCGGAGTCGCCTGCTCCTGTTCAGATCGTTTGACGTCAACTTGATTTCTTTCCCTGATTAGCAAAGATGAACCTGCTGACAACGAAACTAACACAGAAACTAAAAAGTACTGGTGAAAAACATTTTCATTTCATTAATAACTAAGAGTAGCTAATAAATGAATAATATTAAATACACTAAAACTTCTGGGACCTTGCTGACTTCTTTTACCTGGTTTGAACAAGAAAGAACACAAGATTTTAACACTGACAATGACACACTGCAAATACTACCAGTACTGCTACTGCAAATACTACCAGTACCAATGCTGCTAATACTCCCAGTACTACTGTTACCACTGTTAGCAGTGCTCCAGCCGGCCCTGACTGGACAGAGGAGTCAGAGGGTCTCACCATGCTGGGCCAGGCAGCTCTGCACCAGCAGCACCAGCAGAGGAACAGCCGCCGCTTTAGGTGTCGGTTCCACCATGATCCACACTGCAACTGGAACCAGAGAACCAACAGAGTGCTCTGTCTGTCTGTCTGTCTGTCTGTCTGTCTCTCTCTCTCTCCCTCTCTCTCTCTCTGATATTGACCAACAGGTCAAAGTATGAGTGAGTCAGCCTGATTTAAACTGCATGCCCACTGTGTTTACCTGACCAGGACCACACACACACACACACACACACACACACACACACACACACACACACTGCTGGAGGACATGATGTAAGGAGGAAGTGTTCTGTACACAGAACCTTTTTCACTCTACAGTTAGCAGCAGGCTAACTTTAGCCCTGGGCTAACTGTAGCCCTGGGCTAACTGGGGCGCAGGTTAGCCTTGTTGTTAGCCCTGGGTTCAGGATTCAGATTGAAAATCAAAGGCCAGGGTTCATGTCCTCAGAACCCTGTAGCAGGGTTCTGATTGGCTGACAGACGTTCTGCTGTTGTTCTAGGCCGGGCTGACGTGGCAGACCTGAAGCTCTGTGAGGGGGGGCAGCTACGGTCACCCCAGGCTCACCTGCTCAGGCTCACTCTGCTGCCTGTCTGCCTGCCAGTCTGTCTGCATGTCTGCCCGCCTGCCTGCCCGCCTGCCTGCCCGCCTGCCTGCCTGTCTATCTGCACAGGGTTTGCAGGCTGCCTGTGCTTTCTCACAACAAAAGCACATAACATTTTTTATTTTTTCCATGTTTTGAATAAAGAACCATCCTTCAAATGCCGGCCGGTGGAGTGATGAAGGTGATGATGATGATGATGATGATGATGATGATGATGATGATGAGAACTAAAGCGTGATGAAGGCTGAGAGTTCAGACCAGAGTTCCTGTTGATCTACAGAGCGCTGACTCAGCACCCATCAGACAAATATTTATCCACCGATACCGAGCCACGGCTGTTTACTGACACACACACACACACACACACACACACACACACACACAGCAGTCAGAGTGACTCATGTCCAGCAGAGAAAGATGAGTTACAGCCTTTAACCCTTTGACTGCCAGGAGCCTTCATTTATGTATTTATTTATTTAATCTCTTTTTTTTGTAAATACAATTTTGTCATTTTGTGGTAATTTTATGTTTTTTCAGATATCTTTCTTGTGATATTTCTTGTAGTTTTTTGATATGTTTTTGGTCATTTTATTTTTAATTTTACTAATTTTCCACGTTTTCCCATGTTTCTGAAAGAGGTTCAGTTGCTCAGGTTTCAAAGGGTTAACATGAACTAAGAATAAAGCAGTACCAGGCACTAATGATACTGATACTGATTGCAGTACTTGTAGTATTTCTGCTGGTGAATGTGTGTGTGTGTGTGTGTGTGTGTGTGAGCTGTTTCAGTTTTCTCAGGTGGTCTGAGTGTTGAAATCAGACAAACAGAACCAAGGTCCACCTGCCCACTCGATCAATACACACACACACACACACACACACACACACTGGGGTTCAGCCAGAGCAGCAAGGGGGCGGGGTCAGATCGGGGGGCGGGGTCAGAGGGGATGAGACTGTTCCCACTTGTCACTCAACTGAGAATAAACAAACAAACAAACAAACAGCAGGCACAAAACGTGACGCTGCCTCTGCTGCAGTGTGTTGTTGACCTCATGTTGTTGTTGTTGTTGTTGAAAAAAAAAAAAAAAAAACACAAGCTGGTGTGTAAATAACATTGTTCCCTGTTTATTCGAAAGTGTTTGTCTCTTCATGTTGTGAATATTCAGGCTTCTCTCTGTGATTCTGACAGAATACTGCAGTAGTGAGAGTAGAACTAGTAGTATTAGTACCAGTAGCAGTAGTCAGCTAAGAGCAGCAGTATTATTGGCTGCGTGTGTGTGTGTGTGTGTGTGTTCCTTGTTGTTGTTGCTGACAGGCTGAAGGGGGCGTAGTCAGAGGCGTTTGTTTTTCTTCCGGCGCCTCCACCGGGGCGGAGCTCCTGCCGGTTTGGGACTGATCACTGACAGGTTGTGTTTTTGTACATATATCTTCCGTTTCCGTTCCAAAAGAATCAATAAAACGATGATAATAATAGTAATCCTAATACTAAAATATATAAATAAAATTATGATAATAATAGCAGTGAGTAAAGCAACAAATTAAATATAATAAGAATAATAGAACAAATAAAAACGGGAAGTTAATTGTGTGAGTAAAAAGAAATAATGAACGAAAAATAGTAGGGAATAAAAAAAAATAAAAAACGGCAAAAAGCAACAATATGCAAAACAACACAAATAAATAAACAAATAGGAAATACAACATAATGCAAACAGCCGATGCAGATCAGAAGACACTCCTGCTGCTAAAGCCTCCTAAAGGCTCCTAAAGGCCTCCTGAGGGGCAGCAGGAGAAACCACGGCGCTCCCCCCGGCCGGGACCCGCCCCCCTGCCCCGCGCCGCGCCGCCCCGGTGCAGTCCGTCCGGCCGCCGCGGTGTGGAGGTCGAACGCACCCCGAGTGTTGCCAACAATGGCGGCGTCCACGGAGTTACGGCTGGACACCCTGCCCTCAGACCCGCTGCTGCTCGTCCTGTCCTTCCTGGACTTCAGAGACCTGGTGCAGTGAGTACCGCACACCCCGCACACCCCGCACGGGCACCGGGGAGCCGCCCGGGCCGGAGCACCGCGCAGCCTCCCGGCGGGCAGCCTCACACACCGCCGAGCCTGGAGCTAGCCGGCGGCTAACAGCAGCTAGCAGGGCTGACACACACACACACACACACACACATACACACACACACACACACACACACACACACACACACACACACACACACACACACACACACACACACACACACACACACACACACGGGCTGAGAAGTGTGTGGTGCAAAGCAGAAGTTGATAAAGTTAATAAACTGCAGGAATTAGTTTGTCCAGTTTGTTCCAGTGAGCTAACGAGCCGCTAGCAGCTAACAGCTAGCAGCTAACAGCTAGCCGCTAGCCGCTCTGCTCCGGGTGGAGGTGGGTGAGCAGCCGGTCCGCAGCGCAGAGGGCAGGCAGCAGCCGGGGTTAGGGTTAGCTGAGCTCCAGCTGTGTGCTGACACGCAGGGAGGAGAGCAGGCTAACAGGCTGAGCTGCTAGCTGTCAGTTAGCAGCGAGCTAACATGGCGACGGGAGGAACGACGTCAACAAGATAAGCATCATGCTAAGCTAGGCTAGCTCCCCACAGCCTTATCACCGGCTTTATTTAGGAATTAGTTTGTTAAAGTCATCTGGAGTGGGCTGTAGCTGTTGCTGCCTGGGTGCACACTCATTTGGAGCCAAACAAACAAACAAACAAACAAACAAACAGGTAAATAAAGGTCTGCAGTTTGAGCTGAAGGCACAGCCCGGCCTCATCAGAGACACTGTGAGCCACAGACAGCAGCGAGCATCCTGCTGCTCTAACCTGCAGTATGACTGCATGTTAGTGATATTTAATGACACAAATACAGCATGCAGAGGGCAGGCAGACAGACAGGCAGACAGACAGGCAGACAGGCAGGCAGGCAGGCAGACAGACAGGCAGACAGACAGGCAGGCAGACAGACAGGCAGACAGCATGTTATCCTGCTGAACATTCTGGAAGAGGCTGTGACTTTGAAAATGTTTGGATCAGAATGAAACATCCATAAAGTGCTGGACAGTTCAACAACAACAACAACAACAATAACCCTGAGGATAATAATAATGCTAATGTTGACACACACAGCTATAACAACATCGTGGAAACACTGTTCCAGTCAGATACATAAATCTAACCCTGTCTGTCTCTGCCTGCCTGCCTGTCTGTCTGCCTGTCTGTCTCTCTCTCTGCCTGCCTGTCTGTCTCTCCAGCTGCAGTTATGTTAACAGGAGGCTGAACGAGCTGTCGGGTCACAATCCGCTGTGGAAGAATCTGTGCAGCAAACACTGGCTGCTGACAGAGTGAGCACACACACACACACACACACACACACACACACAGTGGGCGGCTGGGTGGCTGGTTTCAGATCAGTGTGGCTCTGAAAGAATTTATTCACCTTCAGAACAATATTCACTTGTTTGTATTGTTCATTTTTTAGACTCATTTTTTTTAGTCATTTTGTGGTAATTTAAAGTTATTTTTATTTTTGTGCTGATACAGTCTTTTTTCTTATAATAATATTTTGAATATGTAATTTTAGTAATGATGATGATGATGATGATGATGGTAATACTAAACATGGAAAACTGTCTTTTTTTTATTATTATTATTATTTTATTTATTTATTTATTTTCCGGTAATCTTGTGTCAATTGTCTTGAAATTTTCTGCTTTTTTTGTGCAAATTTTGTGTTCATTTTCTTGCACTTGTAAAAATTATATTTTTTTTCCACTAATTTTCATCCAAATTAAATGAAATAGACAGATAGATAGATACTTGATTGATCCCGAGGGAGGTTCAGGCCTCCAGCAGCTGATGCAGCGCAGGGTCAGAGTTCACCTCCACCACAAAGCCCTTCAACTCACAACCACACCAGCATTTGTATTTATGAGAATAATAATAATAATAATAATGATAATGATAATAATGATAATATATTACAAGGTCACATCAGTGATGTCAGATCAGATTTCTTGTGTTTAGAAGCTTTCCACTGTGTGCGTGTGTGTGTGTGTGCATGCGCGTGTGTGTGTGTGTGTGTGTGCGTGCGTGCAGTGCGGACCGGCAGCAGAGGGGGGGGTCATGGCGGGCTCTGTTCAGGCAGTACTACAGTGACCTGGGCCGCTACCTGCAGCACTACGCCCTGCTGAAGAGAGCCTGGGAGCAGCTCAAGGCCTTCCTGACGCTGCGCTGTCCACGCATGATCGCCTCGCTTAAAGGCAACACACACACACACACACACACACACACACACACATTCATATACACACACACACTCTGATAACTTAAAGGCCCCATGGCAGGGAAAATGCAGCTGTGGTGTGTTTTGGTGACAGTGAAGCTCTCAGGCCACATCGACAGCCTGTTCTCTGGAACTGTCCCTTTAAGACATGCAGACAGCACTTCCTCCTTTCTGTGATGTCACACATAAGGCGACTCCGCCCACTCAAACTAGCCGGCCCGCCTCCCCAGGTAACAAGCTAACAGGTGAGCAGCTAACAGGTGAGCCTCATGTGGCAGAGTCGTTGCTGCTCCACAGTCGAGGCCAGCAGGCTCCTGTTCCTCTGCTCGCTGTGGAGAGGGGCTCATTCTCTCTCCTGATTGGCTAAAGGGAAACGATATCTCTCAGAGCACAGGTACATCCTGTCCAGGTGAAGCCCAGCAGACCGCCACCTCACCAAGCATCATTTCTAACTCTGCAGTCTGTTTACCTCTCTTCTGATTGGCTGACCAACTTCCTGTTTGCTTCCTGGTTCCAGAGGGAGCCAAGGAGGCGGAGCTTGATGCTATCGAGGCTCAGATTGGCTGCAAGCTTCCTGACGACTACCGCTGCTCGTACCGCATCCACAACGGCCAGAAGCTGGTGGTGCCGGGGTCAGTGCCTGTCTGTCTGACCGCCTGTCTGTCTGACTGTCTGTCTGTCTGACCGCCTGTCTGTCTGTCTGACTGCCTGTTTGTCTGCCTGTCTGTCTGACCACCTGTCTGTCTGACCGCCTGTCTGTCTGACCGTCTGTCTGTCTGTCTGTCTGACCGCCTGTCTGTCTGACTGTCTGTCTGACCACCTGTCTGTCTGACTGTCTGTCTGACCACCTGTCTGCCTGACCGCCTGTCTGTCTGACTGTCTGTCTGACCGCCTGTCTGTCTGACTGACTGTCTGTCTGACCGCCTGTCTGTCTGTCTGACTGCCTGTCTGTCTGTCTGACTGCCTGTCTGTCTGACCGCCTGTCTGACTGACTGTCTGTCTGACCGCCTGTCTGTCTGACCACCTGTCTGTCTGACCGCCTGTCTGTCTGACCGTCTGTCTGTCTGACCGCCTGTCTGTCTGACTGTGTCTGACCGCCTGTCTGTCTGACTGTCTGTCTGACCACCTGTCTGTCTGACTGTCTGTCTGACCACCTGTCTGTCTGACCGCCTGTCTGTCTGACCACCTGTCTGTCTGACTGTCTGTCTGACCGCCTGTCTGTCTGACCACCTGTCTGTCTGACTGTCTGTCTGACCGCCTGTCTGACCGCCTGTCTGTCTGACCGCCTGTCTGTCTGACTGCCTGTCTGTCTGACCGCCTGTCTGTCTGTCTGACTGCCTGTTTGTCTAACTGTCTGTCTGACCGCCTGTCTGACTGACTGTCTGTCTGACCGCCTGTCTGTCTAACCACCTGTCTGTCTGACCGTCTGTCTGACTGTCTGTCTGACCGCCTGTCTGTCTGACTGTCTGTCTGACCACCTGTCTGTCTGACTGTCTGTCTGACCACCTGTCTGTCTGACTGTCTGTCTGACCACCTGTCTGTCTGACCGTCTGTCTGACTGTCTGTCTGACCGCCTGTCTGTCTGACCGCCTGTCTGTCTGACCGCCTGTCTGTCTGACCGTCTGTCTGACCACCTGTCTGTCTGACTGTCTGTCTGACTGCCTTTTTGTCTGACTGTCTGTCTGACCACCTGTCTGTCTGACCGCCTGTCTGTCTAACTGACCGCCTGTCTGTCTGACTGTCTGTCTGACCGCCTGTTTGTCTGACTGTCTGTCTGACCGCCTGTCTGTCTGACCGCCTGTCTGTCTGACTGACCGCCTGTCTGTCTGACTGCCTGTCTGACTGTCTGTCTGACCGCCTGTCTGTCTGACTGTCTGTCTGACCGTCTGTCTGTCTGTCTGTGTGTCTGCAGGCTGATGGGCAGCATGAGCCTGTCTAACCACTACCTGTCTGTCTGTGTGTCTGCAGGCTGATGGGCAGCATGAGCCTGTCTAACCACTACCTGTCTGTGTGTCTGCAGGCTGATGGGCAGCATGAGCCTGTCTAACCACTACCTGTCTGTCTGTGTGTCTGCAGGCTGATGGGCAGCATGAGCCTGTCTAACCACTACCTGTCTGTCTGTGTGTCTGCAGGCTGATGGGCAGCATGAGCCTGTCTAACCACTACCTGTCTGTCTGTGTGTCTGCAGGCTGATGGGCAGCATGAGCCTGTCTAACCACTACCTGTCTGTGTGTCTGCAGGCTGATGGGCAGCATGAGCCTGTCTAACCACTACCTGTCTGTCTGTCTGTGTGTCTGCAGGCTGATGGGCAGCATGAGCCTGTCTAACCACTACCTGTCTGTCTGTCTGTGTGTCTGCAGGCTGATGGGCAGCATGAGCCTGTCTAACCACTACCTGTCTGTCTGTCTGTGTGTCTGCAGGCTGATGGGCAGCATGAGCCTGTCTAACCACTACCTGTCTGTCTGTCTGTGTGTCTGCAGGCTGATGGGCAGCATGAGCCTGTCTAACCACTACCTGTCTGTCTGTGTGTCTGCAGGCTGATGGGCAGCATGAGCCTGTCTAACCACTACCTGTCTGTCTGTCTGTGTGTCTGCAGGCTGATGGGCAGCATGAGCCTGTCTAACCACTACCTGTCTGTCTGTGTGTCTGTGTGTCTGCAGGCTGATGGGCAGCATGCGCCTGTCTAACCACTACCTGTCTGTCTGTCTGTGTGTCTGCAGGCTGATGGGCAGCATGAGCCTGTCTAACCACTACCTGTCTGTCTGTCTGTGTGTCTGCAGGCTGATGGGCAGCATGAGCCTGTCTAACCACTACCTGTCTGTCTGTCTGTGTGTCTGCAGGCTGATGGGCAGCATGAGCCTGTCTAACCACTACCTGTCTGTCTGTGTGTCTGCAGGCTGATGGGCAGCATGAGCCTGTCTAACCACTACCTGTCTGTCTGTCTGTGTGTCTGCAGGCTGATGGGCAGCATGAGCCTGTCTAACCACTACCTGTCTGTCTGTGTGTCTGTGTGTCTGCAGGCTGATGGGCAGCATGAGCCTGTCTAACCACTACCTGTCTGTCTGTCTGTGTGTCTGCAGGCTGATGGGCAGCATGAGCCTGTCTAACCACTACCGCTCGGAGGACCTGCTGGACGTGGAGACGGCGGCCGGCGGCTTCCAGCAGAGGAAGGGGATGAGAAACTGTCTCCCTCTCACCTTCTGCTTCCACACCGGCCTGAGTCAATATCTGGCTCTGGAGCCCACCGAGGGCCGCAACCTGTCTGACATCTTCTACCACTGCCCGGTCAGTACCTGTCTGTCTGTCTGACACCTGCCCAGTCAGTACCTGTCTGTCTGTGTGACACCTGCCCGGTCAGCACCTGTCTGTCTGTGTGACACCTGCCCGGTCAGCACCTGTCTGTCTGATCCAGCCGCAGGTCGGGGTGTGATGTTTGGAGGTTTGCTTTGTGGTTTCAGGGTCATGGTGTCAGTTTGTTTTGAACGTTAAAGAAAAAAAAAAAAAACTCTTCTAAAATAATATTTTTTTTTCATTGGGAGGTTTGATAATAATGCATGACATCACCAAATATTCATTCAACAAACCTACAAATGCTCTCTGCCAAAATAAAATAATGGTAGTAAAATAACAGAGTGTGTTCAGGTGTGTGATGAGTGGCTGAATGCTCCGTGCCTCGTGTTGTGTTTGATGTCATGCTGGAGGTTATGGAGCGCCGGGCTTGGTTTGGACTAGGGATGCACATGGTTAACCGTTTAACCGTTACCGATAACAGTAACTCTAACTGATTAATACTAACGGTCAATTTTGTTTTTAAGCTACGTAATTCAATCAACTCATGGGGGCGTGTCGACAGGTGCAACACATGCCATCACGTGCTTTCCATCACAGCCCTCTTTACAGCGAAGATGAAGAGAGCAAAAAGGTGTACGCAGTGCTGTTTGAGATGAGAAAAATCCTGATATTTTGTTGTTTTTGTTCATTTGGTTGATGTTTATTTGGCTGTTTTTGCACATTTAAAAATAAATAAATAAAGCCCATGAGAATGTTTTTGTCATGGCACTTTTGAATGGGTCACAGTACTCAAAAAAATAAAAATAAAATAATAGGAGAGGCAACCGCCATTCCAACATCCCTCCAATCTATTATTAAAAACTCCTGAAACGGGAAATATAATATGTCTAGTACACGTATTAATGTAACTCGGGCTAGTGTGAAACATGTTAGATTCATGTCTGAATCTCAGGGATCACTGACTGTAAGCAGAAACACAGTGTCAGTGACCTGTCACAGCAGCCAGCTGGAGCGCAGCTCTCCATTGAGCCCGTGTGTCTCCATGCACGCTGGCATCATATGCAACATTAATATCACAGATATCAATGACGGCTCTGCAGATGACACCTGAAGTCACTGACTAATTCCAGTCTCCTTCGTGTTGTACAGTAGGGGAGGGTGTGTATCCTTGTATGCAATTACGCACAAAACACACATTACATTGAATTTTTTTTTTTTTTTTTTTTATCTCCAGACACATCGCGGGTCGTCCAGGTTTACAGTAAAATTGTTCGGAATGAAGCCGCATCATCCAGATAAACATTGAGCTCCATCAGAACTGTTTAAAAATCAGATTTCAGAAGCTCAAACTTTATTTTGGAAATGAAGCAGAACACACAATTAAAGAAATCACCAGCGCGCTCGCTCTCGACATAATTTAAAAAGCAATAGCAGACGATTGAAGCCTACAGTACTGTTAATTATATCTAAAGCTTGTAGCTTTTTTTTTACATTTTAGATGAGTAATCTAACTATTTGCCGTCATTGTAAATCTGCAGTTCAGCACCGGACAGCGCCGAGTCAGTGACTCTCTGGGCCCTATCTTGTGCCACCCGCTATCCGCTGCCACTACCCGCTACCCGCAAATTGCGGTTTTAGGAACTTCCACTATCCCTAAACGGTATCTTGCGCCACCCGCTACCCGCTATCCGTTATGCCGACTGCATCATTTGCGCCTGGAGGTGTGTCCGTGGGTGTGTTTCATGCGCTTTCCCTAAAGTTGCTATCTTGCGCACAAACTTTAGGGAAAGCGGATAGCGGGTGGTCCTGACCACCCGCTATCCGCTATCCCTAAAGTTTGGGCTGTTAGGAGAGCGCGCCCAGGCGGCTTCAATGCGCCCCGACGGAGCCTCACCACGCACACGGTCGGACTGATACCGGGACGCCGCCGGAATGGACTGAGTATATTACTCATATAGACTGTTTAGAGGAAAGACTGTTTTAATTGGACACTTACGCCAGCACGTTTTATTGTTTTATCATAAGCCAGCAGCTGTGCTATATTTTATTTTTAATATTTTATTTGCCCAATCTACCTTGTCAATAAATTAGTTTACACATAGTTCCACCTCTGCCTCTTGTGTGTGTGTGGTGTGGCCGGGGATTTTACTCAATCAGTACAACCTTGTGACACGTCCACTTGGACACACGTGGCTCCACCTCCTGAATTAACTCGCCTATAATATAATATATAATATGTATATAAAGCCACCTTGCTTTAGCCTCAGTAGAAGCCCTGAGAAAATCTACCTCCCTCTCTCCATCGCGGGTTTAGGATTTAGGATTTAGGATAGCGCATCCTGCCCTTAAAGGCAATGGCACCTGGCACACTGATTGGTTTAACTGGCGTAACGCCCAAAACACACCTATGCATAATATAGCGGGTAGCGGAGGTGTTTTGCGGATAGCGGGAGGTGCACAAGATAGCAACTTTTATGGGGGAACGCCTCTTCCTAAATCCTAAATCCGCAAATAGCGGGTTTAGGGAGTCTGGCGCAAGATAGGGCCCTCTGATTCCAAACTTTCCTTACATGGAAAGCCTTGTCGGAACGGTGGGACGTTTGTGTGTCGGAATAGCGGTATTTCGGGATGGTGATATGTCTAAATGGTGGTATGTCGGAATGGCAGCATGTCGGAATGACGGAATGTCGGAATGGCAGCATGTCGGAATGTCGGAATGGCAGCATGGAAGGGCATTTAAATCTTATTGGTTAACGGTTATTAATCATCAAAGGGCGTCGGTTAACGGTCATAAAAAAAATCCAAAATGTGCATCCCTAGTTTGGACCACTTTAGCCTGCGGCCAGTTTTCATTAAGTTTGACTGGAAACACTAGTTGAAGTTTTCAGTGCAGGGCTCCAAATACCTTTTTCTGTTTTCTGCAAAATTGCAAGTTGTCATTTTTTTTCTGCAATCTGGAAAAACGTCGTGCAAATTGCTGAGTTGTTCTTCCTGTCTGACTCTCACCTGCCGAGCCTGGCAAAGCTCACAGCAGCATCATACACGGGGATTCAGCTCTTTTTTTTCTCGCGGCGAGTTTCTGAACGGCTCCGATGTTGGCTGACCTCAGTGCATTGACTCCTCAGCACAGCAGGGAGGAGAGCCGCTGGAAACACTGACGGCCTCCTCACGCTGCGTTTGGGTCGCTGCTTTTACCTGGGGAAAAACAGTTCTGCTATCGTGAAGCCTTTGGCAGTGAGGCCGTGCTGTTTTTAATCTAACTCATCCTCTGCCTGTCTGTCTCTCTGCCTGTCTGTCTCCCTGCCTGTCTGTCTGTCTGCCTGTCTGTCTCTCTGCCTGTCTGTCTCTCAGGACCAGATGGCCCAGGATCCTTCAGCCATCGACATGTTCATCACTGGTGGGTTCATATATTGACGGTGTTGTAATACTGCAGGTTCTCCTGGTGGCCACTAGAGGGAGCCAGTACTCAGACAGATGGATGTGTGTGTGTGTGTGTGTGTGTGTGTGTGTGTGTGTGTGTGTGTGTGTGTGTAGGCTCCAGTTTCTCGGAGTGGTTCACCACCTACGTCAACAACGTCGTCACTGGAGAATATCCAATCATCAGAGACCAGATCTTCAGGTCACACACACACACACACACACACACACACACACACACACACACACACACACACACACACACACAGTTTGTATTTTCTCTGCACATTGTTATCTTTCATTGTGGACATGACAAACTTTCGTGTGTGTGTGTGTGTGTGTGTGTGTGTGTGTGTGTGTGTGTGTGTGTGTGTGCAGGTATGTCCATGATAAACAGTGTGTGGCGACGACCGGTGACATCACCGTCTCTGTCTCCACCTCCTTCCTGCCGGAACTTTCCTCCGTCCATCCGCCTCACTTCTTCTTCACCTACCGCATCAGGTACCTGTCTGTCTGTCCGTCTGTCTCTCTCTGCCTGCCTGCCTGCCTGTCTGTCTGTCTGTCTGTCTGCCTGCCTGCCTTCCTGTCTGTCTGTCTGTCCACCTGTCTGTCTGTCTGCCTGCCTGCCTTCCTGTCTGTCTGTCTGTCCACCTGTCTGTCTGTCTGCCTGCCTGCCTTCCTGTCTGTCTGTCTGTCCACCTACCTGTCTGTCTCTCTGTCTGTGTGTCTGTGTGTCTGCCTGCCTGCCTGCCTGCCTGCCTGCCTGTCTGTCTGTCTGTCTGTCTGTCTGTCTGTCTGTCTGTCCGTCTGTCTCTCTCTGCCTGCCTGCCTGCCTGCCTTCCTGTCTGTCTGTCTGTCTTCCTGTCTGTCTGCCTGTCTGTCTGTCTGCCTGCCTGCCTGCCTGTCTGTCTGTCTGTCTGCCTGCCTGCCTGCCTGCCTGTCTGTCTGCAGACACAGTGCAGTGGGTGTGTCAGTGTCACTGTGATGTCTCTGATGTCTCTTGTTCTCCTGGGTTATTGACAGCAGATGATTGACAGGTGTCAGTCTGTTTTTTTCCCAGGATAGAGATGGCGAGCGACGCTCTGCCTGAGGCAGCCTGCCAGCTGGACAGCCGCTACTGGAAGATCACCAACGCCAACGGCAACGTGGAGGAAGTGCGAGGGCCGGGCGTGGTCGGTACGCTGCTGCTCACATGACCTGGAGCCACTGTGATTGGCCGTGACCAGCTGCTGAATCTGTGTGTGTGTGTGTGTGTGTGTGTGTGTGTGTGTGTGTGTGTGCGTGCAGGCGAGTTTCCTGTCATGACTCCAGGGAAAGTGCACGAGTACGCCAGCTGCACCACCTTCTCCACCACCTCAGAGTTCATGGAGGGCCACTACACCTTCCACAGGCTGGGTGAGTGAGCAGAGCGCTTTGGGCTGTTCAGCCGTGCACACGCTCGCCGCCGTCTGTTCGGCCGTGCACACGCTCGCCGCCGTCTGTTCGGCCGTGCACACGCTCGCCGCCGTCTGTTCGGCCGTGCACACGCTCGCCGCCGTCTGTTCGGCCGTGCACACGCTCGCCGCCGTCTGTTCGGCCGTGCACACGCTCGCCGCCGTCTGTTCGGCCGTGCACACGCTCGCCGCCGTCTGTTCGGCCGTGCACACGCTCGCCGCCGTCTGTTCGGCCGTGCACACGCTCATGTGTTAGAATAATCTGGACCAGATTAGCCAGGAGCAGCGATGTCCTGTCAGATCCAGGCTCCGCTCCCAAAGTTCTTAGAATCTGCCTGCTGCTTTCATCCCAACGCGTGCGGAGGCCAGTTTGTGTCTTGTGTTTAAGAGTCTTTTGTTGTTGTTGTTGTTGTTGTTGTTTGTCCCTCCTCCAGCCAATAAGGAAGAGGTTTTCAACGTGGCCATTCCTCGCTTCCACATGGTCTGCCCGCCCTTCAGGGAGTCCGTGGTGCGATCGGTAAGACCGCCTTCCCGTCTTTCTGTCTGTCCACCTTGATGATATTGTTTTGTTTCTGACGGCGTCTCGTTTGTTTGGCTCCTCCCACAGCAGGGAAGAGCCAATGACACGTCTCGGTTTGACAACGACGACTCGGGAGGCGACGACGGCGACGACTACGGAGACGGCGACCTGAGAGGAATCAACATGGCCGCCGAGGAGGGGGCGCGCTGCCCCCGACACATCTGACCTCCGACCCCCGACAGGAAGTCCTGGTTGTGTGACTGACAGCAAGCCGCTTCGACCAATCAGAGAGCTGCACTCACTCAGCCTCAAACCTCTCCCCCCACAAGGCCACTGGGTTGTTTTGTCACTGTTGTCAAGGCAACAGGGTGGCCTTGTCACTGTTGTCAAGGCAACCGGGTTGTTTTGTCACTGTTGTCAAGGCAACCGGGTGTTCTTGTCACTGTTGTCAAGGCAACAGGGTTCTTTTGTCACTGTTGTCAAGGCAACAGGGTGGCCTTGTCACTGTTGTCAAGGCAACCGGGTTGTTTTGTCACTGTTGTCAAGGCAACCGGGTGTTCTTGTCACTGTTGTCAAGGCAACCGGGTGTTCTTGTCAATGTTGTCAAGGCAACCGGGTGTTCTTGTCACTGTTGTCAAGGCAACAGGGTTGTTTTGTCACTGTTGTCAAGGCAACAGGGTTGTTTTGTCACTGTTGTCAGGCAACCGGGTGTTCTTCTCACTGTTGTCAAGGCAACCGGGTGTTCTTGTCACGGTTGTCAAGGCAACAGGGTTGTTTTGTCACTGTTGTCAGGCAACCGGGTGTTGTTGTCACTGTTGTCAAGGCAACCGGGTGTTGTTGTCACTGTTGTCAAGGCAACCGGATGTTTTTGTCACTGTCTTTCCGACCTGAGCGACTGACGGGTGTCGGCTCTGAACAGGAACAGGAAGTAGACACCAGGTGAAGCAGAACAGGAGCTGAACTTTTCCAAACGTCTCAGCAGTAAAAAATGTGAATTTCCAAAAGAGAAGTGGAGCCACAAACACTGGAGCAGAGCGGCGCTGGGATGGAAGCCTCAGACAGGAAGTGGTGGACGGTGACATCACCGGGCCAGCAGCTGACTTCCTGTTGTTTTTTTCTCATCACATGAATGTCGGAGAAATCCCACTTCCTGTGTAGCTTGTGATGTCAGTCCTGGTGTCAGCCAATCACAATCAGAGGGATCATTTTTATTGTATTTTTATTTTTTTCTGTCCTGGTGTCGGGCTTCCTGTGATGTCACCGTCCACCTCCGACAGGTGAGAACGGGAGGGCCAAGGGGTCCCGAGCTCAACTTCCTGTGGGCGGGGTCGAGCGCAACTACTGCATTCCAAATCTTTCGAGAGCCAATCAGGAGTCAGCAAGGCTCTGACGGGGCGGGCGCTTTGGTTTGGATTTCTGTCGTTTTACTTTGTCATATCTTTACCTTTATAGACTCGTAGCATTTCTCCAAGTGGAGTTCAGATGTCCAGAGGTCCCTGAAGGGGTCGCAGACGCCTGTCCTTTAACCCTGATTGGTCAGAAAGAAAGGTGGAACATTACTCTGATTGAAATAACACTGAAACATAACCACAGTAAGCTACGCAGAGGAGAAACTCTGCGATTGGTCAAAAAGAGTGACGGCCACTCCCTGATTGGTCAAAAGAGAGGAGGAACCCCACTGTGATTGGTCTGAAAATAATTAAGAAAGAGTGGAAACTCCTCTGTGATTGGTCAAGAGAAGTAAAGTATTAATGCCTTCAAGTGTGACTCAAGTGTAAATATCAGGTAACCATAGCAACCTGGAAAAACAAACAGCTGGGAAAGTCGGGCAGCGTCGCTGTTTCCGTTCCCGTGAGACCTTGAAGGCACCATCAGTCCTCTTTCTGATTGGTGGTTAAAAAAAGAAAGATAACTGGTTGGAGGAGGAGGCCCGCTCTGATTGGCTGTAGCTCGCAGCTGATTGGCTGTCGTGTGTGTACTGATGCGTGTGAGCCGGTTTGACCTTCATGAAGCTGAACATTATTTTGGGAGGAACGTTGTGTCACTTCCTGTTTTCATTTTTTTTTTTTTTTTTTTTTTAGGGGAACTGAGCCTCAGCTCTGATTGGTGTTTATCCAGGAAGTGAAGCTGTTTATTCTTATTGTTGTTTTGTTTGTTTGTTTTTTTTTTTTTTTTGTTTTTTTTACCTCTCAGTGGTGATGTGATTGGTTTGTTTGTTTTGTATGTTTGAGCTAAATAAACAACAAATAATAACTGAAGCTGACTGGCTGCTTACTGTCATATGACCACACCGTCACAAACCGAGCGCTGAAGACAGCCAATCAGGAGCCAGGACACTGTGTGTGTGTGTGTGTGTGTGTGTGAGTGAGTGAGTGAGTGAGTGAGTGAGTGAGTGAGCTGCAAAATTATGTAAAATACTAAAAACTACAATAATAATCCAGGCAGACAGACAGACAGGTGGCCAGGCAGACAGGTAGATAGACAGGCAGACAGACAGTGTGGTTCCAGCGGCTGCAGTGCCTCTGAGCGCCTGCAGGGGGCAGCAGCGGGAAGCCTGCAGGAAAACAACCACAGAAGAAGAAGCTGTAGTGTTTGTGGGTGTAGCAGGAAGTTCCGCGTGCAGAAACACACACACACACACACACACACACACACACACAGACGGACAGACAAAGAGACAGGCAGTGAGACAGACAGGCACACAGACGGAGAGACGGACAGAGGAACCGCCAGGTAAGACGACACAGCATGAAGCGTTAGCATGCGGCTAGGCTAGCAGGCAGGTGTGTGTGTGTGTGTCTCTGTGTGTGTCTCTGTGTGTGTGTGTGTGTGTGTGTGTGTGTGTGTGTGTGTCTCTGTGTGTGTGTGTGTGTGTGTGTGTG
>NC_043981.1:20932899-20952899 GCF_902150065.1 Myripristis murdjan
TGATCAGGGTGTGTGGGCTGTATTGATAATTGATCAGGGTGTATTGGCTGTATTGATCGTTGCAGGCGAGGGTCTGCAGTGTTACTCGTGTCCTTCGGGGACGAGCGGCAGTTGCAGCAGCGTCCAGCAGTGCTCAGCCAATGAGGACAACTGCCTGGACCTCACGATGACAGGCACAGGTGAGACACAGACACACACACACACACACACACACACACACAGGAGCCTGTGTCCTGATGTGTTATGATGATAGTGGTAATATATTGAGAGTAAAGATGGTGATGATGATGATGATGGTGATGATGGCGATGATGATGATGATGATGGTGATGACCTCTCTGTGTGCTGCAGGTGTGAAGGTCACCAGGTGTATTGTTCGTGCCGACTGTGACTTTGACAAGCTCAAGCAGCAGTACACCGGCAACTTCAAGATGAGCTGCTGCAGCTCCAACCTCTGTAACTCCGCCCACGCCACGCCCGCTCGCCCTCTGATTGGCCTGCTGGGCGGGCTGGCCGCCCTCTGCTGGGCCCTGCTCTGAACACACACACACGCACACACGCGCACACACACACACAGAAACACACACACACACACGCTCACGCACACACACACACACACACACACACGCACACACACACACACACACACACACACACACACATCCTGATAATCTGTCAATTCAGATGAAGGATGAAGTGGTAATCCCGCCCTGCACTGCTTCATCAGTATTAAGGCACTGCTCACTCTGTAATCTGGCTGAAGTGAATCTGAGCTGCCATGACTGTTTTGTAACATGCACACGCACGTGCACACGCACGTGCACACGCCTTCTCTACTTGGTTGAAGGAGTGTTTTGTAAGAACCATATTTAGCACTTAATCTGCAGACCGTCTTCTTCTTGTTTTCTTAAGATGAATAAAGTTTCTGCAGACGTTTGATTCTCATGTTTCTGTTTCTCTGCTGATTTGAATTTGATTTGTGTGTTTTTGTTTTTGTTGGATAATAAAGTGTGACGCTGCTTGATTCACAGGTTTCACTGTTTATTTCACTTTTCATAAAACCAGTGGAGCACAAATGAAACACAGCGTGTGTGTGTGTGTGTGTGTGTGTGTGTGTGTGTGTGTGTGTGTGTGTCCAGAAGCACCAGAGCTCAGGTCGGTAAGACATGAAGAAAAATCAAAAATATAAACCACAAATAGCAAATTGAAACTGGATTTAAAAAAATAAAATAAACAGTAGGCTAGATAAAAAAAAAAAAAAAGTGTGATTCTGGGCTCAAACCAGCAGGATTTCCTTCTGACTGGATCCCACAGGAGGAACACCAGTTCTCACTTTTTTTTTTTCTTTTTGCATAAATTTGTGAGTTTATAATGTCAGAATTTTCAGTTTTTTCCTCGTAAATTCAGCAGGCGTGACAGCACTGCTGGATCTGCTTTCTCCCAGCACACAGAGACACCTGAACGTCTCAGAGCTGGTCTCAGGTCTGGTGGAGCTGAGGGTTAGCTCACCTGGATCAGCCTCAGGTCAGCGTGCTGGCAGAGGGACGGGTCGCAGGTTCGAGCCCCGACTGCTGCTGTGTTTTCCTCCTCGTCCAGAGAGACGAGAGAAGAGGCTGCATGAGGAGGAGAAGCACCGAGGTCGCTGGTTTGATTCCCAACAGGTCAGACAGTGAGGCTTTCTGTTCAACACACGGCCCCAGTTTGGATGAAAGGCTTCTGCAGCAGGGGACAGACCAAGACCCAATCAATCAATCAACCATCTGAATACCAACAAGTTTGGCTCTTCAGTCTCAAAGTGTCTCTTTCCTGCCAAAACTGCAGCAGCAGATGGAACTTCTGTCTCCATCTGGCAAAACTTCTTCCAACATTTTTAAACTACTTCCTTTCGTCTTTCTACTAAACTCAACACAACTTCCTTTGTTAGCCTTAACAAGCTCAAACAGTTACCTGCAGCTAATCCACTACTTCTTTCTTTCTACTACTTTATGAAACTTCTTCCAACCTTTTCAACATTTTTAATGTGATGCGGCTTCCCTCTGTTCAGTAAAACCTCAGATAGGCGGCGTTTTCCGCTTCATAACCCCCTGCTGACGGACCTCCAGAAGGCCGGGGGAGGACACGGCCCCCCCCCGACCCCGCCACTGCGGGGAGCGCCGGTTACCAGGAGCGGAGAGGGGAATCGAACCAGCCGCTGGATCAGCCACTGCTGATGTTGGTAGGAACGTTACCATCGCGCCACCAGCCCACAGGCACACTCACAGCTCTTCTCCGGGCGCTTTTAAGTCTTCACTCCAGACGCGGACGCTCAAAATTCACTGAGCGGCAAAGCCGGGCTCGAACCTGCCGCCTCAAAAGGCTCCTGCGGTCGACCGACACGTCACGCCACCCAGGACAAGCGACGTCTGTGTTGCTGTAGGAGCTTTTCAAGCGTTCCTTTGGATGTCGCTCTTCAAAAGTCAAAGAGGCCCTCAGACTCGAACCCACGACCTGCGGAGCTTCAGCCAGAGGACCGACACTCTGAGCCACCGAGTCCTGCAGGTGTTTGCTTTGTCTCTTGGACTTTTCAGTCTTTACTCTGGATGAGGTCTTCCAAAAGAAGCAGCTTTCCAAAGGCTTGAACCCACAACCTCAAGACCTCCATGCAGAGGACAAACACCTGGAGCCACCGAGTCCTGCAGGTGTTTGTTTTGTCTCTGAGACTTTTCAGTTTTTATTTGGGGTGTTTGATCTCAAAAGTCAGAGCTTTCCTAAGGCTTGAACCCACAACCTCAAGACCTCCATCCAGAGGACAAACACCTGGAGCCACAAACTCTTACAGCCTTGTGGTTTGTCTCTTAGGCTTTTTAGTCTTTATTGTGGGTTGATGGTTTTCAAAAGTTACATATTTGGTTGGTCTTGAACCCTCAACCTCATGAGCTTTTCTCAGAAGTGAATCACCCTCAGCTTCAGAGTTTTAAAGTTTTTATTAGAGATGCTGCTTTTCAAAGGAGCCTTCCATCAGACTCGAACCCACGACCTGCAGGCGTTCAGGCAGAGGAGCGACACTCTGAGCCACAGAGGCCTGCAGGCTCACATGTTGGTTCTGGGATGTTGGATCTTAAATTTCAGTTTGCTCAGGCTTGAACCCACAACCCCATGACACAACCTCAATGACTAAATTTGTTGCCTTTTAATCTCAGAATGTTTTTTTTCTCAAATTTGTGAGTTTTTCCCATTAAATTTATGATTTTAATCTCAGAAGTAGAGTTTTCTCTAGTAAATTTGTGTATTTTTTTCTCCCTACTGTAACACTTATTATTGAAGTGACTGTAATCTGAGTGAAGTGACTGTAATCTGATTACAAAAACCCAAAGGTAGTTGAAATGTTACTGCATTATTATAATGACAGACCCACCTGACTGTTCTGTGGAAGACAAAGACACTTCTCTGCATTTTGCTCACAAGAATGAACAATAAATAAATAAACAACAATAAAGTTGAACTGAACAGAAACACATCATGTCTTTACTCAACTGCATTTGTTCTGTTCATTTAAAAAATCCACACACTGTACTCAGCGCTAAGGGTTTAGTTGTATTTGTCCTGTACGGCATCTGAACAATTTAATACTCAACAAAAAAACAAAACAAAACTCCACGGCCTTTTCCTGATGTGAGCTAACGAGCTAAAGCTAAAGCTGACCTCTGATTGGTTAAGACAGAAATCCCTCTGCTCCTCCTCCTGTGATTGGTCACTTTTCTGTTTGTTGATGTGATTTGCTGTGGGAATACGTCACCTCTCAGTGGTGTGGACATGCCGTATGGATTATAAGAATTTATTTGTGTTTGTTTGTTGACACCCCCCCCCCCCCCCCCAAAAAACAAACAAACAAACAAAAAAAAACAATACAAAACAAAACAAAACAAAACAAAACAAAAAAAAACACGACAGAGAACAACAACAGGTCTTTATTATTGCCAGAAAATTAGTAAAACATCATGAAATAAGATAAAAAAGTAAAATGTATAAATGAAAAAATAAGTAAATTGTTGACAATTATTACAGCTACTTTTAAAATTACATTGCAAGAAAATTACCATAAAATTACTACAAAGAACTGTTAAATAAAATGAAAATTAAATGCAAGAAATTTATTTAAAAAATAAATTACTCCATCCAAACAAAAAAAGTCACTGGATTGTTAGAAAAACGTCCCAGACAATTAACAAAAAAAAATAAACATAAATTAATAAAGAGTTGCAGTAACTTTCCCAGAAAATTACCAGAAAATAAAAAAAAAAACAAGAAAAACAAATGGAGCTATGCTAATTAGTCAGACATGATCAGGAAATTTAAAATAAGAATAATAAAAACAAGAAAACTTTACAGTTATTACAAATATATGTTATTATGAAAAAATAAAATTATTACAAATAACAATTCGGGTTAGAAAATGAGAAAAAAAAAATTCAGAAAAAGAAGGAGAAGAAATGAGCAGAAAACGTCAGAAACCAGTAAACAGTGACAGGAACCAGAAACATCCTCCGACCAATCAGAGGCTGAGTTCTCACAGGAACACACACACACACACACACAGATCTCTTTAATTAATTTAATCATTGTTTAAACTCATTTACAGGCTCAGTTTAATCTTTATTTAAACATTACTGCGAACACACACAGTTAGCATGACGACGTCTGACTGGGGAACTGGGATTATGAGCTCGCTGATTTATGGATTATGGATTATTAATCATGTGTTTTGTCCACAGGGGGCGCTACAGAGCCGCTCCGCTCCCACCAGCAGAGCAGGGTTAGTGTGTGTGTGTGTGTGTGTGTGTGTGTGTGTGTGTGTGTGTGTGTTTCTTCAGTGCATGCACCACCAGATGACGGCCACAGAGGCCAGCAGACCAATCAGAGAGCTGGCTGCTGAGGAGGGGGCGGAGTTACAGAGGTCAGAGTTGCAGCACTTGAAGGTGAAACTGGAGACCTGAAAAACACGATCAATAAACTTATCAGTTTATCAATATAGCAGGAATCCATTTTAATCTGTACCTGCGGGGTGGTTAATATGATCAATAACCACGTATCAATAACATGCTGTGACAGTACAACAATATGACTAATCAATAATCAGTATTGGTATTGACATCATGAGAAAACATGCAGGGTGTGATCTGCGTGCTTCATTTCTAGATGCAAAATGAAAAAACATGAATATTGTTTTTCAAATAACCTGAATAATGACATGTTGTTGTTGTTTTGTTTCCAAACAAGGACAACACACGTTTCAAACAGAGTAGAACTGCGTTTAGTAGAACAGAACAGAACAGATGTGGCCAGCAGGGGGCAGAGCAGAGCAGTACCTGGGGGAACATCTGGGCCAGCCGGCTGTACTCACAGTCCGAATACTTCAGACACTGACGGAACGTCTGGCCTCCTGCAACACAACACATCAACATGTCAACATGTCAGCACTTTAACACGTCAACACATCAACACGTCAGCACTTTAACACATCAACACATCAACATGTCAACACTTTAACACGTCAGCACATCAACACGTCAACACATAAGCACTTTAACACGTCAACACATCAACACGTCAACATGTCAGCACTTTAACACGTCAACACATCAACATGTCAGCACTTTAACACGTCAACACATCAACACGTCAGCACTTTAACACGTCAACACATCAACACGTCAACACATCAACACATCAACACATCAACATGTCAACACTTTAACACGTCAGCACATCAACACGTCAACACGTCAGCACTTTAACACGTCAACACATCAACACGTCAACATGTCAGCACTTTAACACGTCAACACATCAACACGTCAACATGTCAGCACTTTAACACGTTAACACATCAACACGTCAACATGTCAGCACTTTAACACATCAACACGTCAACACATCAACACATCAACACGTCAACACATCAACACATCAACACGTCAGCACTTTAACACGTCAACACATCAACACGTCAACACATAAGCACTTTAACACGTCAACACATAAACACACATCAGCACTGTAACACGTCAACACAACACACATCAGCACATTAACACGTCAACACATCAACACACATCAGCACTTTAACACGTCAGAACTTTAACACATCAACACGTCAGAACTTTAACACGTCAACACATCAACACTTTAACACTTTAACACTTTAACACATCAACACGTCAGCACATCAACATGTCAACACATCAACACATCAGCACGTCAGCACTTGAACACGTCAACACATCAATACGTCAGCACTTTAACACGTCAGAACTTTAACATGTCAACACATCAACACGTCAGCACTTTAACACGTCAGCACTTTAACACGTCAGCACATTAACACGTCAGCACATCAACACGTCAACACTTTAACACATCAACACGTCAGCACTTTAACACGTCAACACATCAACACGTCAGCACTTTAACACGTCAACACATCAACACGTCAGCACGTCAGCACTTGAACACGTCAACACATCAATATATCAGCACATTAACACGTCAACACATCAATACGTCAGCACTTTAACACGTCAACACTTTAACACGTCAACACATCAACACGTCAACACATCAACACGTCAGCACTTGAACACGTCAACACATCAATACGTCAGCACTTTAATACGTCAACACATCAATAAGTCAGCACTTTAACACGTCAACACTTTAACACGTCAACACATCAACACGTCAGCACTTTAACACGTCAACACATCAATACGTCAGCACTTTAACACGTCAACACATCAATACGTCAGCACTTTAACACGTCAACACTTTAACACGTCAACACATCAACACGTCAACACATCAACACGTCAGCACGTCAGCACTTGAACACGTCAACACATCAATACGTCAGCACTTTAACACATCAACACATCAATACGTCAGCACTTTAACACGTCAGCACATCAACACGTCAGCATTAACACATCAACTCTTTAACACGTCAACACATTAACACTTTAACACGTCAACACTATAACACGTCAACATTAACACGTCAACTCTTTAACACGTCAACACTTTAACACTTTAACACGTCAACACTATAACACGTCAACACTTTAACACTTTAACACGTCAACACTATAACACATCAACATTAACACGTCAACTCTTTAACACGTCAACACTTTAACACTTTAACACGTCAACACTATAACACGTCAACACTATAACACGTCAACACTATAAAACGTCAACACTTTAACACGTCAACACGTCAACATTTCGACACTTTAACACGTCAACACTTTAACACTTTAACACGTCAACATTTCGACACTTTAACACGTCAACACTTTAACACTTTTACACGTCAACACGTCAACATTTCGACACTTTAACACTTTAACATGTCAACACTAACATTTTAACACGTCAACCTTTTAAAATGTCAACACTTTAACACGTCAGCACTTTAACACTTTAACACGTCAACACTTTAACACGTCAACACTTTAACACGTCAAGACTTTAACACGTCAACACTTTAACATGTCAACACTAACACTTTAACACGTCAAGACTTTAACACGTCAACACTTTAACACGTCAACACTTTAACATGTCAACACTAACACTTTAACACGTCAGCACTTTAACACTTTAACACGTCAACACTTTAACATGTCAACACTTTAACACTTTAACACGTCAGCACTTTAACACTTTAACACGTCAACACTTTAACACGTCAACACTTTAACACGTCACTAAACACTAAAACTTTAAAAATTCAAAACTTTAACACTTAAAAACTTTGTGGTTAGTAAAGCTCTTCCTACACCTGAAGCACTTTTAAAGGCACAGTACACCCAGTTTAGAATGAAGACAGACAGACAGACAGGTACCTCTCTCGGTGAGAGTGAGACAGGCGTCGTCGTAGCTACACTCTCGTTGTTTGGAGCAGCTGGCCGTGTAATCCTTACAGCTGAAACAGCGAATACACGAGCCTGCACACAGCACATGGTACTGTTAGTAATACTACTGCTGATACAACTACTGATACTACCGCTGATAGTACTGATGATACTACTGCTGATACTGCTACCAATACTACTACTAATACTACTAATAATGCAATATTACTGCTACTACTACTACTAATAACAATAATAAAGGTAATAATAATATTAACAGTAATGATATTAGTGTTACTGCAGTTTATACATCAACATTTTTAACACAGACACACACACACATACCCACACACACAAACACACACAAACACACACAAACACACACAAACACACTGCGACATACCCAGTCCGATCAGAGTGGAGCAAAGCACAAAGATCCCCAGGGAGCGCTTCATTTTCACGTCAGCACAGCTCAGTCAGTCACACATCTGGAGCCATGGCACACACACACACACACACACACACACACACACACAGTCAGTCAGTCAGTCAGTGGAAAATCATCTGGGCAGAAAACTAAAGAGGTTTGAGGTTCCGCTGAAACAGGAACTCACCCAGAGCAGCAGCAGCAGCAGCAGTATCGTGTGTACTACCTGTAGTACTTGTAGTATTACAGTAGTACTTGTAGTACTGGTAGTACTGGTGGTAGTAGTTGCAGTATTTCCAGTGGTGGTGACGGTCAGCAGCCGTGATGAGACTCAGACTGACAGAGAGACTGACAGCAGCCGAGAGCAGAGCCCAGGGAGGAGCAACGTGTGTGTGTGTGTGTGTGTGTGTGTGTGTGTGTGTGTGTGTGTGTGTGCGTGCGTGCGTGCGTGTGTGTGTGTGTGTGTGTGTGTGTGTGTGCTCATTTCACCTCCTCTGCTTGTATCTTCTACACATTTTGGGGAGAACCTCTGTGTCTTTGGATAAAGTCTGACCACAAAGGATTATTTATGATTTTAATAAGACATTATTTATAATCTTGATTAAAAAAAATTATGATATTTGAATAAAATATTATTTATAATATTTCAATAAAATATTTATCTACATTTTCAGCCGCTTATCCAGCTCGTGGTGGCAGCAGGCCGAGGAGGTCCGCCCATCCCTGCCCACCTCCACCAGCTCCTCCTGGGGATCCCACGGTGTTCCCAGGCCAGCCGGGAGACACGGTCCCCCCCACAGGGGCGCCACCAGCAATTTTGGGCCCCATGAAAAAAAAAAAAAAAAAAAAAAAAAAAAAAAAATATATATATATATATATATATATATATATATGTATATATTTACTCGATGATGGTTTAATAATTTTATATTCGTTTTTACCTATTTTTTGGGGCCCCTGTCAGGCAAGGGCCCTTGGAATTGTCCTAACTTTTCCCCCATATACGGCGCCCCTGCCCCCCCAACGTGTCCTGGGTCTGCCGGCGGTCTCCACCCAGGTGGTCACCTCCCATGATCCCTCAGGTATCCGAGCGAGGGCGACGAGCTGGTCCACTGTTCCACGGTCAGGATGGAACCTGCACTTTGCTCTTTAATCTGAGGTTCGATGATCAGCCGGCATTTCCTTTCCAGCAAGCTAGAGTAAGCTTTCCCTGGGAGGCAGTGATACCCCGATAATTGGAGCATATGCTCTGGTCCCCCCCTTTTTTTTTTAAAAAAAAAAAAATGGAGACCACCACCCTCGTCTGACACTCCCTGGGCACTGTCCTTTACGTCCATGTGACACTGACAGCCATGACGGTCTGACAACAGCCAGAGCCTTCAGCACTTCAGGATCTCTGATCTCGTCCCTCCCAGCACCTTGGCACTGTGCAGTTTCCAAACCACCTCAGTAACCTCTGCCAGGGACACCTGCCTCCTCTACAGAGGGCATGTCTTTAGGCTTTAGGAGCTCCTCAAAGTGTTCCTCCCACTGCCCGACCACATCCTCAGTTGAGGTCAGGACCTCCTCATCCCTGCTGAGAACTGCCTGGACGAGGCCCGCCCTCGTCCTTCTCCTTCTCCAAGTCCTTCTCCATGGCCTCCCAGAACACCTCCCATACCCGAGTTTTTGCTTCCACAACTGCTGTTGCTGCAGCCCTTTTGGCCTGCTGGTACTTCTCAGCCAATTCCCCTGTGCTAGTCAAGCCCAGAGGGCCTCATTCTTCAGCCTGATGGCCTCCTTCATCGCTAGTGTCCACCACTAGCTTCTTGCGTTACTGCCATGACAGGCACCAATGACTGACCACAGCTCAAAGTGCTGCTTCAGAAATGGAGGCTTTGAACAGGGTCCATTCAGACAGATGTCCCTAACCTCCTTTAGGATCAGAGAGAAGCTCCTCCGGAGGTGTGAAGTGAAGACGTTCTGGACAGAGTTCTCAGCCAGATGTTTGCAGTCCACCCTCATTACCCTCTTGGGTTTACCAGGTCTGTCCGGCAGCCTCCCCTGCCGTCTGATCCAACTCACCACCAGGTGCTGATCAGCTGACAGCAGAGTGTCCGGACCAAACGTCCGTAAGTCTGATGAAACAACTACAAAGCTGATCATTGACAGGTGCCCTGAGGAGCTCTGGTAGCAGGTACACTCAGGAGCCTCCTTATGCTTGAACATGGTGTTCGTTAAGGCCGCTCCATGACTCTCACAGAAGTTTAGCAACAAAGCACTGAGCGTTGGCAACCTCTCTCAGCCAGTTTCCACACTGTAGGTTCAGCCCATCAGGGCCTCCGCCCCGACACCCATGTGGCGTCGCACCCGGCCCCTGCGACTTGCACAGGTGGAGAGCCCACAGGAGGGCGGCCCCACACAACTCCTTCAGGCTGAGTCCGTCCACCAGGTGCTCACCTCTGGAGCCCGACCCCCATCAGGTCGGGCTCCAGGAGGGGGCGCGGTCCCCCTGTTCTGGGCAAGACGTCTCAGTCAGTCTTTGGACTGTTGGGGATGTTCTGCTCTTTGGCTCCTGGCCTGAGCGCTCAGCCTGAGCTGCCTCAGCCCTGCACCACACGGCCAACACTCCAGGAGGAGAATATTATTCATAACTGAAATCTGAAATTGTTCAGGCTTCTGAGGTTATTAAATTAAAAATCCTATTTTATTAAATATGATCTATAATACTTTTATAATATTATTAATAATTTCTATAACCTTTGAAATCTGAACAGTTTCTCTTGTTTTCTTTCAAAACCTGAGAAAAATCAGCAAGAAAGGAACTGAAAATAAGCAGGAAATTAGTTAAAACAATGAACAGAAAATTAGGGGGAAAAAGTAAAAAATGACTTCTTATTATTCATGATAACATGAACATAACATAATAACAATGATAATGATTATACTAATAACCACAAAAATATGAAAAGAACTGTAAAAAGAAAAATCCACAAAATTACTAAAAAATGTAATAAATAAATAAATAAATTACAAAATTACAAAATCAAATAAATGAAATCTAATCAAATCAAATTAATCCTGTCACAGTCATATAGCAGCTTAACAGACAGACAGGCAGGTTGTCAGACAGACAGACAGGCAGTGTTGTCAGACAGACAGGCAGGTTGTCAGACAGACAGACAGGCAGTGTTGTCAGAGCTGAAGCGTGGCTTTGTTCTGCTTGGTTCTGTGTCTCTTTGTTCTCCGTGTTCCCTGCTCCTTGTTCTTCACACTGAGGCGTTTTGTTTCTTCTTCTTCTCTTCACACTGACGCTTTTCTTCTCCGCCGCCTCGCCGCATCACATCATGTCATCGTGTCATCGTCTCATCATCGCTTCATCGCCGCGGCCAATCTGGAGCCTCGCTGCAGAGCCACGGCCAGCCCCAGACCCCAGGTTGAACCTCGCTGGCCTCGGTGTTCAAGCTGGGGTCCAGGGACGCCCAGGGGCCTCACAAGGGCCTCACAGGGGTCAAGGAGGCCTAATTTGATTTAAAATATGTTGTAACTCATTAAAGTCATCAAGAGCAGAGGAGCCAGCCCAGCTAACCCTAACCCTATATATATGTGTGTGTGTGTGTGTGTGTGTGTGTGTGTTAATGTGGTTAAATGTGTTTGTTTGGGTGGGGTGAAGTCCAGCTTGAAGCTCAGTAACATCAACAGTCTGAGTCTGTCCTCGTGTCCTTGTGTCCTCATGTCCTCGTGTCCTCGTGTCCTCATGTCCTCGTGTCCTCGTGTCCTCGTGTCCTCATGTCCTCGTGTCCTCGTGTCCTCATGTCCTCGTGTCCTCGTGTCCTCGTGTCCTCGTGTCCTCGTGTCCTCGTATCCTCGTGTCCTCGTGTCCTCGTGTCCTCGTGTCCGTCCGGCGCCTGAGAGGAACCTCCTCAGGGTTCAGGAGCCGCACAGTCGACCTCGTCACTTCAAATCAGGCACAATGTTAAACCAGCGGAGGGACTCGGGTGTGTTGGGACTACTTTCTGAGGCGCAGTGCGGCCGTCTGCTCCACGTAACACACCCGTCTGTCTGTCCGGTGTCTTCTCTGTGTCTGTCTCTCTGCTTGGGCCTCATTTGTTTTCCTCTTTCTTGCACAGTAAAATAGAAAATATAACCAGAACAAGACAGATCTGAAATAAACTGGAGACTAACAAGGAAACCTCACACACCTGGGGAGGGAACCGACCAATCAGAGCTCAGGAGTCTGACTCAGGACAGGTGTGGGAACCTGGGCGAACGACACTGACGCAGAGAAAGAGAGAGAGACCAGGGCTGTATTCCAAATCGCATACTTATACTTTTCACTTTTAGTATGTACTGCAGCTGCCCTTACAAAGTATGCAGTGTAGTATGCAGTATGCATGCGTGTGCATACTATTGGGACACACTCCATGCGTCCTCCCTGAGCTCCGCCCCTCTCGCTCACTTCCTCCTCCGTCTGTAGCTCCACATCTGAATGTTGTTGTTTCATACTGCGCTGTCCTCTGTCTGATCTCTGATCTGCTGTCTTCCTGTACCTGCTGCTGTACCTGAGACAGGTGAGGGCTGTGTGTGTGTGTGTGTGTGTGTGTGTGTGAGTGTGTGTTGTCTTCTGTATGTGGGCGTGGCCTGTACACGCAGCTCAGTCAGTGCGATGTAACGTCCGCTGTGCAAAGGATTGTGGGTCAGCATGGCCAGAGCAGCATGCTGATATGCAGACTGTGAAATCTGAGTGGATGTAGTAGAACATCCTGGTACTCTTGGCATACTGCATCTGACACACTGTGTACTGGGACATACTCATTCTTTTTCTTGCATACTAAACAGTATGGTAGTATGGTAGTATGGGTATTGGGACGCAGGGCAGGAAACAACAGGCAGAAACAGTCTGAAGACAAAAAGTCCATTAACCGAAGCAGGAAAAAAAAAAACAGCCAGTAACCAAATGAGCTGGAAACATTGAAGGAACATGAACTTTTCTCACGTTTCATTTGGATGAAACGGAGGAACGAGAACATAAAAAACAGCAGAAACAAAGTGGAAGCCAGACTCGGTGTGATTTCTGTTTACAGTCATGAGTTTTTGGTTGTCAGGCTGATTTTACCGCCTGGTTTCTGCTCTCTGAATGTCCTGGCAGTGATGAAATGAACTTGTGTGTCTGAGGAGCTCTGCAGGGTCATGTGACCGCGTCCAAATCACAAACATCACGTCCAAGAGCACCCAAGGCCACGAACACACAACCATGACAGTGTGTGTGTGTGTGTGTGTGTGTGTGTGTGTGTGTGTGTGTGTGTGTGAGTGTGTGTGTGCACAACAGGGGAATTGAAATCTATCAATGAAAACTAGAAACTTTTGGTTCTAAGTTTCTTTGTCAGAATAAATTTGCTGCAGTTAAAAACAAAAGTGATGATGTCATCAAAAACAGTAAACAACAACAACAGTTGGTGTTTTCCTCTGAGCTGCTCAAACAGCTCAGTGTCTCTTCTACTCCATTCTCTTTCTAACCAGTTGCATCAATACTGATAGTCAGTCAATCAATCAATACTGGTATGAACACTAACATGCCAGACAGAGCGCTCACTGCCCCCCTGTGGCCACAGGCTGTAACTACAGCACTTTAATGTCAACACACACACACACACACACACACACACACACACACACACACACACACACAGATATATCTATAAACTCACCCTGATAATGAACAGAATGAACAGCCACACCTGGTGGTTGATATCAGGAACTACAAGTCATTGTTGTTGTGGATGTCAGCACTGCAGGTCCTGTCCCAGCAGCTGGATTATAATCCCGGGATTTCTCTTAGTTTTCTGGCTTCTCTTAACCAGACATCCTCCCTCCTGATGTTCAGTCCCATGAAGCTTCACCTCGCTAACTGAACCCAGGCTTTTCCAATCTAGATCTGTGAGCTCACAGAAAAAGGGCGGAGTTTGCTGCAGGCGACCAATCACAGACAAGGAAAAATCCACCTGAACCGCAGACTTTACGACGGAGGAGCAGACAATAATCTGAAATAAATATGAGGAATATAAATCCATCATCCAGGCAAAAAGCAACACCGCTGCAGCCGCAAGGAATGCTGGGAAAAAATCACCGACTGTGTCAATGTGTAAATTAGTGGGATTATAATCTGACTTCCCCACCATGACGGCACGAGTAGATGTGACTGCAGTAACATTTGTGTGTTCAGTAAATGAATGTGTCTCCCACTCAGCCGTACACTCCTGCAGAGGAACTGGCCCTCTCTCACAGTGAGGGGCGACCCTCGCTGGGCCGCTGCCCTCAGTTTGAGCTTCAGCAGAATCGTCACTTTGATTCAACTGGTTTAGATATTTCATTTTATAAAGCATCTGACGCCTCGTGATTATTCTGCTGGTTAAAATATTATTTCACTGTAAAACATTTGGCACCAACTCTCATGTGGACTTTTCAGGGCAGCCAGCCTAAATACTAAATATGAGCAAACTAATGGAAACCTAAAGGAGCCCAGAGGCTGGCCTGTGTTTTATCAGGCTTTTATTTAACCCTCTGAATTAAATTCCCCTCATTTATTTTCAAAAATATTTTTAAAAATCACTACCAACCAAAAACTGATCTTGTAGACTGATGATTTTTAAAAATCACTACATCAGTCTACCAGATCAATTTTTGGTTGGACAGTGTAGAGTCATGAGTAAAAAAAAAACAAAACAAAACAAAACAAAAAAAAAAATAGAAGAATTCCTTCTTCTCTTCAAACTTGAAAAATGTGAGGAAAACAAACAGAATTAAAATAAGAAGTCTAAGTAAAATGTATTAATTTTATAAAAGCAGAAGAAGAAAGGGAAAAAAACATCCTCGGCCTAACTGTGTGTGTGTGTGTGTGTGTGTGTGTGTGTGTGTGTGTGTGTTTGTGTGTGTGTGCTGTTACCTTGATCAGAGCAGAGAGGAGAGAGAGGATGACCCTGAGGAGAGAAGAGAAGGTGACATACCTGAGAACACACACGTACACACCCACACACACACACCCACACACACACACACACACACACACACACACACACACACACACACACACACACACACACACACACACACACAGCGTGTGTGTGGACTCTGGCCTGCAGTGTGTGACGCCTCCGGCTGTAAACCAATGAGCAGCTGATAGCTCAGAGGTCAGAGGTCAGAGGTCAGAGGTTGGCTTCACCTGCAGCTGCTCCAGTGTGTCCCGTCATGATGTCATGAATATCATTATCATATCATTATCATGTCATTATGATGTAGCATGATTTCTGTGATTATCACAATAATCATGAATCTTGTGTTCAGCTCCAAGAGGAGAAGCAGCGACTTTTCATTTGATCCGGATTCAAACTGGAAACAAAAACTGACATGAATCACATCCTGATGTCAAGACAAACAAAGCAAACAAACAAATAAATACATAAACTTGTATGTAAATAAATACATTAAACACATGAGCAAATAAGCTTAAGCCTATCTGACCTGCAGTGCTGTACACACACCTGTACACACAGGTGTACAGGTGTGTGTACAGTGTGTACAGTGTGTACAGGTGTGTGTACAGTGTGTACAGTGTGTACAGGTGTGTATACAGTGTGTACAGGTGTGTGTACAGTGTGTACAGGTGTGTGACCTGCGTCTTGGCGTCTCTGCTCTGGGACAGAACGGCGCTCAGACGTTTGTGATGGAAATCAATAAAAACATTTCATGGTTTAATTTTCCTTTGCTCTCCTCTTTTTCTATGTTTCATTTCCTTTTTTTCCTTTTCTCTTCTCGTCTTTCACTTCATGTCATTTTAGCTCAGAAACTGCAGCAGTTCTCTGTGTGACAAAGTGTTTGTGTGTGTGTGTGTGTGTGGGGGGGTTATGTATGTGTGTGTGTGTGTGTGTGTGTGGGGGGGGGGGGGGTTATGTATGTGTGTGTGTGTGTGTGTGTGTGTACGTGTGTGTGATGTTCATTTAGTTCATTTAGATAAGAGCTGATAAAGAGTTGTGGGGGTCAGAGGTTAAACCACAGGCTCACGTCTCCTTCACTTTCACAATAAAAGTACAAACACCATGAACATAATTTCAATGAAAACCAGATCCACAGCACACACACGCACGCACGCACACGCGCGCACACACACACACACACACACACACACACACACACGCGCGCGCACACACACACACACACACACACTGCAGGGTGAGCCTTGACCTGATTAGTCATTGCAGCTGCAGCTGAGGTGAAGCCCACCTGCTGTCCAGGTGTGTTAACAGGCACAGACGTGGATCAGAGTCATGAACCAGGTTGTCAGAGCTGTGAGATTAAATTCACAACTCATGAATGTGTGTATTCAAAAAGATGAAACAAAACCTTTCAAAATAAAAGTTGTGCAGTGTTTGTCATTACAGCTAACCACTTTGGATTTCTCTCTAAAACGTCCGTCAGGGTTCTTTCAAATTTAAAAACATCAAAAGAGTCATTTAAACACGTAGAAAAATATACAAGAAAATTAGCAGAAATGAACAGAAAACGTGTTAACAGTTACCAGAATATTATATTCATAATTACTGTAATTACCTAATTAAGATTAAAGTTTCAACAAAGGATGGTGAGCAAGAACCTTTCAAAATAAAAGCCAATCTGCCATGTGCTGGGTGTCAAAGAGTTAAACTCACAATCATCAGGACTCTTATTGTGACACAGAGGCTGCAAGAGCTAATGTTTATCAGAGCAGGAAGTCACAGGACAATGATGAGGTGACATAAGAGGCTCCGCCACAGCCGCCCCAGTGCACTCTGGGAAACACACAGCAAGGAGAAGACATGCTGAAGAGCCTGATCAAGAACGGAGAGGAGACGCCCGAGCCGCTGCGAGCCCAGGTGACAGGTGGGAGTCTCCGCTCTGCACACCTGCACACACACCTGCACACACTGTACACACACCTGCACATACTGTACACACACCTGCACACACTGTACACACACCTGCACACACTGTACACACACCTGCACCCACCTGTAAGACCAAAAACACCTGCTCTGCCAGTGCATCACTTTTACATTCGCATATAAAGGTGCAATATAAACAAACATGCTGACGATGATGATGAGTTGTGTGTGTGTGTGTGTGTGTGTGTGTGTGTGTGTGTCTGGAACACAAATCTGTGACATTAAATCCTGACTTCGCTGATTTCTGACTTGTGCTTTTATAATCTGACAGATTATTGTCTTTCCTCTTATGAACCAACAGGCTCTATGTTTGAAAGCTGGTCTCTGCAGCAAATCGAATTTATTTGACTAAAACAGCGTGGGACGTGTGTGTGTGTGTGTGTGTGTGTGTGTGTGTGTGTGTGTGTGTGTGTGTGTGTGTGTGTGTGTGTGTGTGTGTGTGCGTGCGTGCATGCGTGTGAGTGCAGGGACCCTCCCGGCCTGGCTGCAGGGCACTCTGATCAGGAACGGTCCCGGTCTGTTCTCAGTTGGTGACTCGGAGTACAACCACTGGTTTGATGGCTCCTCGCTCATCCACAGCTTCACCTTCTCCAATGGTACACACACACACACACACACACACACACACACACACACACACACACACACACACACTCTCTAGAGGAGGATATTAAATTATCTGTCGGTTCCAGTGAGGTTACAAACAGGAAAAGCTGAATAATAGGTTCAGATTCTCCACCCAGGTCACAACACAAACACACACACGCACACATACATACACACACACAGACACACACACACACACACACACACACACTGAGGTGGTGATCAGCTGTTATATAAGGTGGGCAGGAGGGCAGGGGGAGAAAAATTGAAATAAACACGATACATCTCTGTGACACTTTTACATAACAGAGGAAACATCTCATTGTTAAACACATTATTCATTTGTTCTTATTGTGGTGGCTGAATCAGTAAAGGAATATTCCACCATTTTAGGCAAAATCCCCCTTCCCAGAAATCCTCACACTGAGACCAGAGGTTGGACACCATCAGAGGGTGTCACAGGGTGCCACAGGGTGTTAGAGGGTGTTAAAGGGTGTTAGAGGGTGTTACAGGGTGTCACAGGGTGTCACAGGGTGTTAAAGTGTGTTAGAGGGTGCTGCAGGGTGTCACAGGGTGGTGTCACAGGGTGTCACAGGGTGTCACAGGGTGGTGTTACAGGGTGTCACAGACTGGTGTTACAGGGTGTCACAGGGTGTTATAGAGTGGTGTTACAGGGTGTCACAGGGTGTCACAGGGTGTTATAGAGTGGTGTTACAGGGTGTCACAGGGTGGTGTCACAGGGTGTCACAGGGTGGTGTTACAGGGTGTCACAGGGTGTTATAGAGTGGTGTTACAGGGTGTTACAGGGTGGTGTCACAGGGTGTCACAGACTGGTGTTACAGGGTGTCACAGGGTGTCACAGGGTGTTAAAGTGTGTTAGAGGGTGCTGCAGGGTGTCACAGGGTGGTGTCACAGGGTGTCACAGGGTGTCACAGGGTGGTGTTACAGGGTGTCACAGACTGGTGTTACAGGGTGTCACAGGGTGTTATAGAGTGGTGTTACAGGGTGTCACAGGGTGTTATAGAGTGGTGTTACAGGGTGTCACAGAGTGGTGTTACAGGGTGGTGTCACAGGGTGTCACAGGGTGGTGTCACAGGGTGTCACAGGGTGTCACAGGGTGGTGTTACAGGGTGTCACAGACTGGTGTTACAGGGTGTCACAGGGTGTTATAGAGTGGTGTCACAGGGTGGTGTTACAGGGTGTCACAGGGTGTCACAGGGTGTCACAGGGTGTCACAGGGTGTCACAGGGTGTTAAAGTGTGTTAGAGGGTGCTGCAGGGTGTCACAGGGTGGTGTCACAGGGTGTCACAGGGTGTCACAGGGTGGTGTTACAGGGTGTCACAGACTGGTGTTACAGGGTGTCACAGGGTGTTATAGAGTGGTGTTACAGGGTGTCACAGGGTGTCACAGGGTGTTATAGAGTGGTGTTACAGGGTGTCACAGGGTGGTGTCACAGGGTGTCACAGGGTGGTGTTACAGGGTGTCACAGGGTGTTATAGAGTGGTGTTACAGGGTGTTACAGGGTGGTGTCACAGGGTGTCACAGACTGGTGTTACAGGGTGTCACAGGGTGTCACAGGGTGTTAAAGTGTGTTAGAGGGTGCTGCAGGGTGTCACAGGGTGGTGTCACAGGGTGTCACAGGGTGTCACAGGGTGGTGTTACAGGGTGTCACAGACTGGTGTTACAGGGTGTCACAGGGTGTTATAGAGTGGTGTTACAGGGTGTCACAGGGTGTTATAGAGTGGTGTTACAGGGTGTCACAGAGTGGTGTTACAGGGTGGTGTCACAGGGTGTCACAGGGTGGTGTCACAGGGTGTCACAGGGTGTCACAGGGTGGTGTTACAGGGTGTCACAGACTGGTGTTACAGGGTGTCACAGGGTGTTATAGAGTGGTGTTACAGGGTGTCACAGGGTGTTATAGAGTGGTGTTACAGGGTGTCACAGAGTGGTGTTACAGGG
Organism: Myripristis murdjan; assembly: GCF_902150065.1. Classification (NCBI taxonomy): domain Eukaryota; kingdom Metazoa; phylum Chordata; class Actinopteri; order Holocentriformes; family Holocentridae; genus Myripristis; species Myripristis murdjan. The sequence continues at coordinate 20,952,741 of NC_043981.1, forward strand.
TGGTGTCACAGGGTGTCACAGGGTGGTGTCACAGGGTGTCACAGGGTGTCACAGGGTGGTGTTACAGGGTGTCACAGACTGGTGTTACAGGGTGTCACAGGGTGTTATAGAGTGGTGTCACAGGGTGGTGTTACAGGGTGTCACAGGGTGTCACAGGGT
>NC_043981.1:20955399-20965399 GCF_902150065.1 Myripristis murdjan
CGTCAGCAGGGTCAGAAGGAGAAAATAATATATCTACATCACAAGATCAACGTCCATGTCATCATCATCATCATCATCATCATCATTATCACTTTAACACCAATTTGAGCAAATTGATTTTAAATTGATTAATTGGTGTTTATTGAGCACCATCAAAACAAAACAACACAGATAATTCCTCCTGTTCTTCCTGTTCTTGACGGTTCTTCCTGTTCTTGCAGGTGAACTACAGGAACCACATTGCTCTGAACCTGGCAACAGCCCACCCTCACTACGACGACGAGGGCAACACTTACAACATGGGAACAGCCATCCTGGGCCTCGGACGCCCCAAATACGTCATCTTCAAAGTGCCGGCCAGCACCTCAGGTACCTGATCAATACCCGATCTGTCCCAGCTGATCAATACCCGATCTGTCCCAGCTGATCAATACCTGGTCTTTCGCAGCTGATCTCAGGTCATTCTTGCTATAAGTGGTTGCACAGCTGGAATGTCTCTGGATGCAGCTGGACAGACCTGCGACCAATCAGAGCAAAGAGTCGTGTGATGTAGCGCCAGTCATTGTATCGAACCCCACCCTATATTACATAAAAGGCTGTGATTGGCAAGGCAAGGCAAGTTTATTTGTATAGCACAATTCAACACAAGGTAACTCAAAGTGCTTTACAGAGACATTAAAAGCAACAAGACACAATTTAAAACAATTAAAACAGTCAATAAAAAAGGGAAATAGAAACTGAGAATTATAGCGATAATAAAATATAGTAACATAAAATAACAACAGGCTCAGTACACTGCCTGAGCTAGACGGCCAATATACGGCCTTACCACCCCTGCAGCTCCTTGCCACCAAAACGTGATAGGCCAAGGGTCCAGGCCGTGATGGAACAAATAACGAGCTCACAGATTCGTCTGGTTCCCAGGTTAGTTCAGAGTGCTGAAGAAAATCGTTCAAACTGAGTCTTCAAAAAGTGAAAAAACAAGGAAACTACATTTATAATGAATCATGTTAGGTACTGAACAGTCAGGTGGTGCAGATGTTTACCTGCATGGCTCTGTGTGACAGTAATAGGTGATAAAGACAGGTGTGTTGTTGGTGCTGCAGATGCAGAGCAGAAGAAGCCGGCGCTGAGGAAGGTGCAGCAGGTGTGCTCGGTGCCGTTTCGCTCCCTGCTCTTCCCCAGCTACTTCCACAGCTTCGGCATGACGGAGAACTACATCGTGTTCGTGGAGCAGCCCTTCAAACTGGACATCGTCCGGCTGGCCACCGCCTACTTCAGAGGGGTCAACTGGGGCAGCTGCCTCAAGTACGACAAGGACGACATCGTGAGTTCTGATTGGACGAGCTCGTCTGTGGCTGCGAAGTGACAGCCAGTCATCTGTTACCTCATGAGATACAGACAGAGAAATGTTCCTTGCTAATTTGCTCATTGTCATTTTTTCCATGTTGTTGAGCTACAGAAAGCGCAGTTTCAAAGGTTCACTGAGCTTTTACAGAAGTCACTGCTTACTTTTCCCTTCCCTGCTGAGGAGGGCGGGGCCACAGAACTCTGCTCTGATTGGCTGTTACTGTTACACAGAGCAACATCAGCCCCACTGCAACATGCTCCCATGGCAACATGTTCCCATAACAACACATCCCCATAGCAACATGTTCCCAGAGCAACACCAACCCTGTTGCAACATGTTCTCATAGCAACTGCAACATGCTCCCATAGCAACTCCAACCCCACTGCAACATGCTCCCATAGCAACTCCAAATCTGCTGTAACACATTGCCATGGCAACATGTTCCCATAGCAATGCCGACCCTGACACAAAATGTTCCCATAGCAACGGCCTCTCTGCCCCCCAGACGCTGTTCCACCTGATCAACAGGAAGACGGGGAAGGCGGTTTCCACACGTTTCTACGGCGACGCCCTGGTGGTGTTCCACCACATTAACGCCTACGAGGAGGACGGTCACGTGGTGTTCGACCTGATCAGCTACGAGAACACCAACCTGTACGACATGTTCTACCTGCAGAACATGAGGAGGGAAAACGACGACTTCATCCAGTCCAACAAGACGTTCTCCCCCCCGACCTGCCAGAGGTTCGTCCTGCCGCTCCACATCCACAAGGTAACCCCGCCGCCGCCACGCTGTCACTCTCACCTCAGCAAGCACCTGACCCCACCCTGACCTGCTGTGTGTGTGTGTGTGTGTGTATGTGTGTGTGTGTGTGTGTGTGCGTTTGTACGTGTGTCTGTTGCAGGACTGTCCCACAGGAAGTAACCTGGTGACGCTGGGGGACACGACGGCGAGGGCGGAGCTTCAGGCGGATGGCTCGGTGTTCTGCCGGCCCGACATGCTGTTTAAAGGTCAGGCGCGTCGACAGATGATGATGTCATCATCAATTTGTTAGCTCCTCCCCCTGACTAAACCAAGTGTGTCGTCCTCAGGCCTGGAGCTGCCAGGGATCAACTACAAGTTCAACGGCAAGAAGTACCGCTACTTCTACGGCTCTAGGGTGGAGTGGTCGCCCCACCCCAACAAGGTACTGCTGCAGGTGCACAGGTGTGTTCACCTGGTGCTCGGCAGGTGCTCAGCAGCAATATGCAGGCTATTTGAATGTTTTCTGACACACACACACACACACACACACACACACACACACGCACACGCACACACGACAGCAGTCCCCAGCTTGCTTCCTGGTCAGGATGGCGGCCCCAGGTCACTCCACCTAACAGGAAGTCACAGGAGCTTCCCCCCCCTCTGACCTGCTCACGTCCTGTCCCACAGATCGCCAAAGTGGACGTCCAGACCCGGACGCACGTGGAGTGGCAGCAGGAGGGCTGCTACCCGTCTGAGCCTGTGTTCGTGGCGTCGCCCGGCGCCGTGGAAGAGGATGACGGTGAGCACTCTCACTTCCCTAACCCTAATCCCATTAGGCCCCCCTGCAGGTCTAAACCAGGGGAACTGCCGTGAGCTCACCACCTGGGCCACCTGGGCTCCACCTCCTGTCAATCAAACCCAGTCACAGCAGCAGAACCTGATCACCTATAGATCAGTTTTTTCCCGGTCATGAAAACACCTGGACGATTCAAAAACTGACCAAATGTCCTGGAAATATCACTTACGTCCTGGAAAATGACAAAGTCACATATTACATGAATTTTTGCTGTATTTTTGCAACTAATGCATTGAAACAGAAGCATTAAAGCAATTAAAAAATATATCTTAGTTTCATTTGAATTAAGGACAAAGTTCAGGGTCAGCATGCTGAAAATACTTTAATAAAATAAATTGTGATATGTCTAATGTGGTAATATTCACACAGGTGGTATTCTCTCGGTTCTGTGTCTGCAGGTGTGATTCTGTCCTCCGTCATCTCCACCGACTCCAAAATCTCTCCCTTCATGCTTGTCCTCGACGCCAAAACCATGCAGGAGGTCGCCCGGGCCTCCATCGACGCCAACGTGCACATGGACCTGCACGGCCTCTTCATCCCCGCCGCCGCCGCCTCCGCCGCCACCGCCGCCACCGCCATCTGAACACTTCCTGCTCTGTCCTGAGACTCCAACCAAAAAGCATGACTTTATTTTTTTATGTTCTGTTCTTTTACTTTGCACTTCCAAAGAAGCTCTGGAGGAGACACGAAAATAAAAGCCCCTCCTCCGTCATGACTGTTCGTCTTAAAGCTGAACATCACAGCTGAAACTGAACTGAAGCTTCAGGCTGCAGGTCCACCACTGGCCAGCAGGTGGCAGCAGAGCAACAACTTCCTCCTGTTGGACATTTCACCTGTCCCATTCTATCCTGTCCTGTACCATCCTATCCCATCCTTACCACCTGTCCCATCCTGTCCAGTCCTACCCACCTGTCCAATCCCATCCCATCCCAGCCGGTCCCATCCTGTCCTGTCTTTTCTCTCTGTGCTCCTTTAACGTTTCTCCCGTTATTTCTCCCCATTCCTCCTCTGGCTTTTTGGCGAGTGTTTCCTTGTTGGGGGGGTTCAGTCGGGGGGGCATCGCCCTGGTCATGGTGACGTCACAGAGAGGAAACAGGGATTTTTGGAATTTAAATAAACTAGAAACCTGAACCTGAACTGGACTTTCTGCAGCTGTAGATCCAGAAAAGTAACATGAGCTTTTTTTGCACTGGTGACTGAGTTTTATTGTGAAATCATAAAAGAGCCAATCATCAAATTTCATACACACACCATTTTTCTGTTAGCTGAGTCTATAGAGTTCTCATATCCATGCAATTTTACATGATGCACCTATAACTGTTCTTATTTTTCATTTATGTAACATCTGATGAAGGATTTATACTTACGATTGATGAAAATAACAAATAAAATCAATCAACAGGATGAGGCTTCCTGGTTTTATTGTGAATCAATTTTTAATAAAGCAGTAAGTTGGTGGGAAGTCTTATTATCCTTCAATATAAAGTTTTTATGAGTATGGCTACTGTTTCCCAGCCTACAGAAAGTCTTATATCCTTCAAAATAAAAGTTTTCTGATTACTGACAGTGTTTCCTGGCCCATAGGAAGTCTTTTGATCCTTCAAAATAAAACTATTCTGATCATTAAAAGCCTCAATGGTCCCAGCAGAATGGCGGCGGCGTCTTGTCGCTCCACGCTCGGCTCTTCCTCTTGGCCAGCTCCATCCAGGACGGCAATGATGAGGACGGTGATGGCGGCGGTGATGAAGGCTCTGGTGTTGGGCGGAGCCTCGGCTGTGAGGATGACAGCAGACGTGATGAAGATGGTGAAGAAGATGGTGATGATGGTGGAGCAGCCAGAAGATGAGGCTGGGGCGCCGGGATCTCTGGACCAGAACGAGGTTCGGGCCGGGCAGGGGGGCGTGGCTCGGCCTGGATGAGGGGGCGTGGCTCGGCATGGGAAGGGAGGCGTGGCTCGGCCTGGGCAGGCAGATGTGGCTTTGCATGGATGAGGGGGCGGTGTTCGGGCCGGACAGGGGGGCGGGGCTTGTCCTGGATGAGGGGGCGGGGCTCGGCCTGGGGCGGGGGGCGTGGCTGGAGGGTCGCTGGATGAAGATCTGCAGGGGTTCAGTTACAAATATCACTTTTTAATTATGAATTCATGTTATAAAGTTTAATGCTGTTAAACCACCAGCTGAACTCTGTGCGTCTTAAACTGAAGATGATCGGTCAGATTAACGTTTTGTATCGTTAGATCCTGGTAAGTTTAGCGTTACGTCACTTTCCAGCGGGACCTCACCCTTCCCATGATGCTTTTGTCTTCCTTTGGAGAACACGCTGGATTTGTTTGTAAAGCAGATCTATAAAGACTGTTGTGATGTCATCAGGTGTCTCACCTGTCCAGGTCGATGACCTCTCCCTGACCTCTCGTTGACCTCTGGGCTCAGCAGGGGGCGGGGCTCTGTCACCTCCGACCCGTGTCATGTGACCGTCGTCCTCCCTGGTTGGCTGAGTTTCCTCTCTGGAGGTAGTGACATCACAGCTGCGTCGTTTGACAGCGAGCTCTGATTGGCCCGTCTCAGAGCGTTGCCTCAGTGACCGGGAGGTGGGGCGGAGCTTCACGCCGAAGGTCTTCCTCTCTGACTCCTCTTCCTCCCCCCTGTCATCCCGTCCTCCAGTACTACACTTCGTAGTACACCATGTACCAGACTGAGAAGTACAGTCTGTACAATCTGTAGCAGCCTGAGTGCCAGCAGAAGTACTGCCATTAGCACCTTTGAAACTACTTTTTGTAGTAGATTTTGCAGTACTCGGGGTAGCATTGTTCTGTGTAGTACCTTCTAAAGCATTCAGGGCAGAAATCATAGAAGCCTGACCAGTACTTTTAGAAGTATTATTTTTAGTAGACTCTATAGTTGACTGAGTAGTAGACTTTGTTGTAGAATCTACTGGAGTGTGAGAAGTACTTTTAGAGGTACCTTTGGAAGTACTCTTTGCAGCACATTCTATACTACCCTGGACAGGAGACTTTGTTGTAGAATTTATAGTCTGGACAGTACTTTTTGAAGTATTCTGCACAGTAGGCTCCAAAATATGTAGGGTAGAAGACTTTGGTTTTGTGGTAGCCTGACAAGTACTTTTTGAAGTATTGCTTGCAATAGTCTGGGTAGTACTTTTCAGTGCAATAGACTCTGTAGTAAGCTGGGGAGTATAATCTATTGGAGTACTTTTAGAGGTACTCTGCACAGTATCCAGCCCAGCTGTAGCAGTATTCCTTGCTGTAAAATCTGTAGTGCTCTCAATATGAGTTGCAGACTTTGTAGTAGAATCTACCGTATTCTGAGAAGTACTTTTTGAGGTATTCTGTGCAGTATTACTGCAGTCTGGCGGGTCAGAGGAGGACAGGGCCAGAGTAGTGGCTCCACTTCCTGCCTGCAATTCCTGCAGTCCACCAGCAGAGGGCGGCACCTCCACTGCAGAATAAGAAGAAGAAGAAGAAGAAGGAGAAGAAGAAGAAGAAGAAGAAGAAGAAGAAGAAGAAGAAGAAGAAGAAGAAGAAGAAGAGAAAGAGAAAGAAGTTGGTTTGTTTTTTGGTTTGACTCCGCCCCCTCCTCCTATCTTAATGCTGATTGGCTGAGCAGAAGAAACAGATCTAGCTAAACTGAGCCAACACAGAACTGGACCTGAACTGGGCTCAGGCCCCTCGTCTTCAAGTCTGAGACCCGAAACTGACAAACTGAAGCTCCTCAGCAGAATCAGACTGACCCTGGATCTGGTTCTGGATCTGGATCTGGTTCTGGATCTGGATCTGGTTCTGGATCTGGATCTGGTTCTGGTTCTGGTTCTGGATCTTGATCTGGTTCTGGATCTGGTTCTGGTTCTGGACGGACACAGAGGAGTGGTGCTCTGTCTCGGAGAGGATCTCCTCCTCACTCAGAGCCTCTGACGGCGGTCGACCGAACGCCTGACATCACACAGCAGATTGCAAAACAGAGAACCACACAGAACAAGGCAGAGAACAGCAGAACCACAGACAGAACGTTCCACTGGACACAGTGTGGAGGTGAACACTGTGCTGACCTAATCTCATGGATTTGACTGTAATCTACTCACATGTAACCTCATCTGATCTGAGGTGTATTATATTCTACCTGTGCTGGGGGCTTGCGGCTCTTGGTCCCGCCCCTCTGGTTCCTGGGTTTGATTGACAGGCGATGGCGGGCGGCCGAGGTGTCGAGGCCGGTGAAGCGAGGCGGTCGGTCCAGATCCACGACTGAAACACACCACACATCACACCGTCTCCTTACAGGGGAATCATCAATCAAACTAATTATTGATCACATTGCCACACAGCAGAAGGCGTGTGTGTGTGTGTGTGTGTGTGTGTGTGTGGTTACCTTCATCAGAGCAGAGCGGAGAGAGAGGACGACACTGTGGAGAGAAGAGGAAGTGACACACCTGAGAACACACACCTGCACACACACACACACACACACACACACACACACACACAAACACACACACACACACACACACACACACACACACACACACACACACACACACACACACACACAGACACACAAACACACACACACACACACACACACACACACACACACACACACACACACTGTACCTGCTCTTCCTCTCCTGTCTGATTCCTGCGTGAGACCTGGAGGAGGGGGCGGGGGTATATTTTGATTGATAGGTGAGAAAAGATGTGAAAACTTCAACTCAAACCAAGTTCAGATCAATGACATCATCCTGATGTCCAGACCAGCGGCTCCGCCCCCTTACCTTATAAGGCAGTTCCTGGTCAGGTGGGCTGCGAGGTGCCCCGTCGTCCTCGGCCGCGTCAGGCTCGTCAGTTCTATTGAGGGGGTGGGGCATCAGAGAGGGCGGGCCGAAATGCATCTTCTGCTGCTGCAGCTTCAGCTGGCCAATCAGAAGCAGAGAAGTTAGAGTGAGATGTGGCTGTCGACCAATCATAGTGCGGCTCACTAAAGCAGAGGCAAAGAATCAGGTTCAGTTTTCAGAAATAGAAGAATAATGATATCTGGACCATAGGGGGAAATCCCGGGGGGGTCAGGGGGGACAAGACGCCTCCATCCATAAGTCTCCTCCCAGAGCGAGCAGTGGGCTTTCAGAGCTGCCACATCACTCCTCCTCCCTTTCCTCCATTCATTCCACTACGATATGAACATGAACTTTCAGAGCCTTCACACTTTCTTCACTCCAGTTTTCCATCAGCCCAATAAAGTCCTCCACATGAGTTTTCCTAAAAGCAGCAGCACTGTTGGCTTTTCAGGACTTTTTCACACTGAAACGCTCCCTCCTCCTCCTCCTCCTCCTCCTCCTCCTCCTCCTCCTCCTCCTCCTCCTCCTCCGCCAGGGAAAATAGTCCCTAAGCGGGGAAACGTTTTGCTTTCCACAGCCAATCATCAGCTGTGTGGTTTCTGAGTGTTGAGGACTTTGTTCACCGCACAAGCAGAACATTATAGGGCGGCTGCTTCAACCACAAACTCACACACACACACACACACACACACACACACTGACCTGCAGGGCTTGGACACGCCCCCCCTCCACGCTGTCCTGTGATTGGACCCTGGTCGGCTCTGTCATGCTCTGTGATTGGCTGGTCTGGAAGATGCTGTCATGTGACATCGCCCTGGAGACCGTTGCCATGGAGCAGCTGCTGGAGAGACGTAAACATGTTTGAACGTTTTTTTGTTTGTTTGTTTGTTTGTTTGTTGTGATTTACGTTTTCCTCTGACTCTGACTTCCTGTCTCACTCACAGCTGATCGTCCTCTGATTGGACATCTGCCAACGCCCCGATGACATCATCGCTGACATCACCGAAGGACTGGTTCTGTTGGACCGCGCCAAGCTCCGCCCCCTTCCGCCTCAACCGGCCAACCAGGCGGCTCCGCAGGCGCTGGAAACCCCACCTCCTCTTTCCTGCTCCAAACACAACAACAACAACAACAACAACAACAACAAACAAAAACAGCATCATCAATGATAATAATAATAATCATTTAGGACACAGTTTCTCAAATGGGGGAGCGCGTACCCCTGGGGGTACGTGGAGGAACTCCAGGGGGTGCGTGAGATTTTAAAAAATTATACAACACATAGATCCGACCGAGCAATCTGATTGGTCAATCAGACATTTAGATGGTGCTCCAATGAGCATGACAGCACAGCTAGATGTGATCAAATGAAAAATACCTCATCACTGAAAATATTACTCCGCCTGTATCTCATTGCCTGAGTCTGTGTGGTTTCCATGGCAACACAAAACGTTTCACTGAAACCCGCATCAAAAGCCGCTGTCAGCTTTGTTTGCCTGCATAATGGAACGTTTGGTTGTCAGTTTTGATTTCTTTGTCGACCTAAGTTTGGATAAATGGCTGAACGAGGAAGACAAGACAGAAGAGAAAAAGGAGAGATACGTGAGAGTGACGAGTGAAGAGCTGGATCAGCTGGAGAGTCAGGAAATGAAGCCGGTACGGACCGGTCAACGTCTTGGGCCGTCAAATGTCTCCAAGACTACCTGACAAACACCGGGCAAACAGCTGATTTCTCACCTGTAAGGAAAGAAGAGCTGAACAAGATCCTCCGTGAATTTTATGGAGCTTTAATTTCTATAATAAAGGGAATGAAATGCCTCAGCAGATTCAGCACCACGGACAGTACCTGCTGAGGCAGATTCAGCACCACGGACAGTACCTGCTGAGGCAGATTCAGCACCACGGACAGTACCTGCTGAGGCAGATTCAGCACCACGGACAGTACCTGCTGAGGCAGATTCAGTACCTGCTGAGGCGGATTCAGCACCACGGACAGTGCCTGTAGGATTTCCCACGGAGATGTGCGGCTGTAACTTTGTTCTTGTTATTAATGTGTTAATGTTATCAGTTATTAATTAGCTTATTAATCGTTATTAATTTGTTTAGTCTTTATGAGTTTCCTGGGCCATTGATTTAATTAATTTGTCAATTTGTTTGCATCTGTACATTGAAATGAACATTTAATAAATCAACACATCTGTGAAAG
>NC_043981.1:20970399-20977899 GCF_902150065.1 Myripristis murdjan
GAGAGGCTGCAGGTGAGATAGGTGGGAGGTGAGACAGGTGGGAGGCTGCAGGTGAGACAGGTGAGAGGCTGCAGGTGAGACAGGTGGGAGGTTGTAGGTGAGACAGGTGGGAGGCTGCAGGTGAAACAGGTGGGAGGTGAGACAGGTGGGAGGCTGCAGGTGAGACAGGTGAGGGGCTGCAGGTGAGACAGGTGGGGGGCTGCAGGTGAGACAGGTGGGAAGTGAGACAGGTGGGAGGCTGCAGGTGAGACAGGTGGGAGGCTGTAGGTGAGACAGGTGGGGGGCTGCAGGTGAGACAGGTGGGAGGTGAGACAGGTGGGGGGCTGCAGGTGAGACAGGTGGGAGGTGAGACAGGTGGGAGGCTGTAGGTGAGACAGGTGGGGGGCTGCAGGTGAGACAGGTGGGAGGTGAGACAGGTGGGAGGCGGGGCTACAGGAAGCAGCAGGAGGTCCAGTCTTTGTTTACAGAACAACATTTTAATTCTTTTAATTTGCATTGCAAACATCCCCGAGGGGGCGGAGTCAGGGGGCGGAGTCAGAGGCCGGCACCCGTCTGGCTCTCGTGGCTGAAGTCCCGGGCCCCGCCGCGACCTCTGACCCCGGCCGCTCCGACCGCCAGGGAGCAGGGGCATTCTGGGTAAATCTGCGTCTCAGCCTTGACCTCAGGTGACCTTTCAGGAAGCGGCTCCCGTCTGACAGCAGAAGAAGAAGAGAGCCGAGCCGCCGCCAAACAGGAAGTCGCCGAGTCCCAACACCTGCGTCCAGCTGCCCCACTTCCTGTGTGTGTGTCCGGGGGGCGGGGCTACAGCCTGTCACTCATGATGATGGTGGTGGTGGTGATGATGATGATGATGAAGATGAGCTTCCTGTTTTGTCCACTTTACTTGTTTCCTCGATGAGGCTCAACATTTAACCGGCCGGCCGGCCCTGATTGGTCAGATTTGAGTGACTCTGCAGTGAGAGCCAATCAGGAGGCCAGGATGGTCCGGGGGGGTTTCAGTGAACTGCACCTTTACAGTGTGAGCCTGTTAACACAATAAAGGCCCCGAAACAGCAGGAAGCAAAAACAACAAACTGGAAAAACTAAATTACAATGATGATACTTGTGATGTATTTTTTAAAATGTAATCTGATTACAGTGATGACCACAGCTCTTTCACATTAAAGCCTTTTTTAAAATGTAATCTGATTACAATGATGACCACAGCTCTTTCACATTAAAGCCTTTTCAAAAGCAAACAAATTCTTCTTCTGGTTTTTAATTTTCACCCTCAGCTCCTGGAAACTTTGTGCCAAAATAAGAGCAGAGCAGAGGGGAGGAGCCTGAGCACACTGCAGCCTGCAGACTCTTATTTTGTTAACAGTTTATTAGGATAACAGCACTTCCTGTCTCCCTCTCTTCCAATATGGCCGACACACCGAGCCAGCAGCATCCCACAATGCACCTGTCACCACCTGACCTCAGCACGGCCTCTGCTGGGAGTTTGGCCTCGTTAAGCTCGTTTGCCCAAGTCTGGGGGTGTGGCCTGAGGGGGAATAGGGGCGTGGCCTGGTGAGGTGGGCGTGGCCTGGGAGCAGCAGCCACAAAAAAAGAGCAGAGAAAAAAAAAAACACAACATCGTTCTTTTTTTGTTTGTTTTTTAAGAACAGGCACGTTGGAATATAGTGTGTGTGTGTGTGTGTGTGTGTGTGTGTGTGTGTGTGTGTGTGTGTGTGTGTGTGTGTGTGTGTGGTGTGTGTGTGTGGTCTAAACTATCACTGTTTACAACAGTGGAAAACATAGTTCCGTTTCTCACAGAAAAACACTTTTGCTTCTGTTCATGTCATTTCAGCCTCCAACATCTGAGGGGAAGGGGCTCCCCGAGTGTGAGTGTGTGTGTGTGTGTGTGTCTGTCAGTGTGTGTGTGTCTGTGTGTCTCAGTGTGTCAGTGTCTGTGTCTCAGTGTGTCAGTGTGTGTGTGTGTGTGTGTCTCAGTGTGTCTGTCTGTGTGTGTGTGTGTAAGTGTGTGTGTGTGTGTGTGTGTCAGTGTGTGTGTGTGTCTGTGTGTGTGTGTGTGTCAGTGTGTGTGTGTGTGTTTGTGTGTGTGTGTCAGTGTGTGTCTGTGTGTGTGTGTGTGTCAGTGTGTGTGTGTGTGTGTCAGTGTGTGTCTGTGTGTGTGTGTCAGTGTGTGTCAGTGTGTGTTTGTGTGTGTGTGTCAGTGTGTGTCTGTGTGTGTGTGTGTGTGTGTGTGTGTGTGTCGGTGTGTGTGTGTCTGTCAGTGTGTGTGTGTGTGTGTGTGTCAGTGTGTGTGTGTGTGTCATTGTGTGTGTGTGTGTGTGTGTGTGTGTGTGTGTGTCTGGTCCCTCAGATGATCTCGAAGGTCTTCTTCAGCTCCAAGATCAGCTGCCAGTCAGATTTCTGCATCTCATCTCTGAACCAGTTCTTCAGCGCGTCGATCGACGCCCGAGTGATCTGCAACACACACACACACACACACACACACACACACACACACACACACACACACACACACTCATTAGTGATGTGTGTGTGTCAGCAGATCTCAGGTGCAGGTTTCTGTTCCTCCTCCATGTTTCTGGACTGGAGACGCCTGAGACTGCAGCTCAGCATGACCCTGATCCCTCTGGACCCTGAACCCCTTGGGGCCCCTCTGGACCCCCACAGACCTGGACCCTGAACCCCTCTGGACCCCCACAGACCTGGACCCTGATCCCTCTGGACCCTGAACCCCTTGGGGCCCCTCTGGACCCCCACAGACCTGGACCCTGAACCCCTCTGGACCCCCACAGACCTGGACCCTGAACCCCTCTGGACCCCCACAGACCTGAACCCTGGACCCCCACAGACCTGGACCCTGATACCTCTGGACCCTGAACCCCTCTGGACCCCCACAGACCTGGACCCTGATCCCTCTGGACCCTGAACCCCTTGGGGCCCCTCTGGACCCCCACAGGCCTGGACCCTGAACCCCTCTGGACCCCCACAGACCTGGACCCTAGACCCCCACAAACCTGGACCCTGATACCTCTGGACCCTGAACCCCTCTGGACCCCCACAGACCTGGACCCTGAACCCCTCTGGAACCTGATACCTCTGGACCCTGAACCCCTCTGGACTCCCACAGACCTGGACCCTGATCCCTCTGGACCCTGAACCCCTCTGGACCCCCACAGACCTGGACCCTGATCACTCTGGACCCTGAACTCCTCGGGGCCCCTCTGGACCCCCACAGGCCTGGACCCTGAACCCCTCTGGACCCCCACAGACCTGGACCCTAGACCCCCACAAACCTGGACCCTGATACCTCTGGACCCTGAACCCCTCTGGACCCCCACAGACCTGGACCCTGAACCCCTCTGGAACCTGATACCTCTGGACCCTGAACCCCTCTGGACTCCCACAGACCTGGACCCTGATCCCTCTGGACCCTGAACCCCTCTGGACCCCCACAGACCTGGACCCTGATCACTCTGGACCCTGAACTCCTCGGGGCCCCTCTGGACCCCCACAGACCTGGACCCTGATCCCTCTGGACCCCCACAGACCTGGACCCTGAACCCCTCTGGACCCCCACAGACCTGGACCCTGAACCCCTCGGGGCCCCTCTGGACCCCCACAGACCTGGACCCTGAACCCCTCGGGGCCCCTCTGGACCCCTACAGACGTGGACCCTGAACCCCTCTGGACCCCCACAGACCTGGACCCTGATCCTTCTGGACCCCCACAAACCTGGACCCTGAACCCCTCTGGACCCCCATAGACCTGGACCCTGAACTCCTCGGGGCCCCTCTGGACCCCCACAGACCTGAACCCTGGACCCCCACAGACCTGGATCCTGACACCTCTGGACCCTGAACTCCTCTGGACCCCCACAGACCTGGACCCTGATCCCTCTGGACCCTGAACCCCTCGGGGCCCCTCTGGACCCCCACATGCCTGGACCCTGAAACCCTCTGGACCCTCACAGACCTGGACCCTGATACCTCTGGACCCTGTACCCCTCTGGACCCCCACAGACCTGGACCCTGATCCCTCTGGACCCTGAACCCCTCGGGGCCCCTCTGGACCCCCACAGACCTGGACCCTGGACCCCCACAGACCTGGACCCTGATACCTCTGGACCCTGAACCCCTCTGGACCCCCATAGACCTGGACCCTGATCCCTCTGGACCCCCACAGACCTGGACCCTGAACCCCTCTGGACCCCCATAAACCTGGACCCTGAACCCTCTGGACCCCCATAGACCTGGACCCTGAACCCCTCGGGGCCCCTCTGGACCCCCACAGACCTGGATCCTGATCCCTCTGAACCCTGAACCCTCTGGACCCCCACAGACCTGGACCCTGAACCCCTCGGGGCCCCTCTGGACCCCCACAGACCTGGACCCTGATCCCTCTGGACCCTGAACCCTCTGGACCCCCACAGACCTGGACCCTGAACCCCTCTGGACCCCCCACAGACCTGGATCCTGAACCCCTCAGGGCCCCTCTGGACCCCCACAGACCTGGATCCTGGACCCTGAACCCCTCAGGGCCCCTCTGGACCCCCACAGACCTGGACTCTGAACCCCTCGGGGGCCCCTCTGGACCCCTATAGACCTGGACCCTGAACCCCTCTGGACCCCCATAGACCTGGACCCTGATCCCTCTGGACCCCCACAGACCTGGACTCTGAACCCCTCGGGGGCCCCTCTGGACCCCTATAGACCTGGACCCTGAACCCCTCTGGACCCCCACAGACCTGGACCCTGATCCCTCTGGACCCCCACAGACCTGGATCCTGAACCCCTGAGGGCCCCTCTGGACCACCACAGACCTGGACCCAGAACCCCTCGGGGCCCCTCTGGACCCCCACAGACCTGGACCAAGAACCCCTCGGGGCCCCTGAAGGCTGTTGGATTTAACCTGCAGCGTGTCTGCTGGACTGACATCTACACCTGCAGGTGGAGGGGGCGGAGCTAACCTGACTGCCTCTGCCTCTGCCCTCTGGCCGGTTCACACTGACTGCCCTGCTCCTGATTCAACAGGAAACACATCAGAGCGCGGTGGGCGGGGCCTCACCTTGCTGACGATGATGTCGGTGGCCTCGAAGTGGCGTCCGTACATCTTGGGCGACTCTCCGGGGATCGGCTCGATCTTGACGCAGATCTCCTGGCCTTTCTTGGCGCTTTCCACCGTCTTGTGGTTCACCTCGATGCTGGTGACCACGCCGATGTCCACGAACTGGCACACACACACACACACACACACACACACACACATTATAGAACTTATGGTTCAAAGCTGACTCTATAATCCTGCCATCACACACACACACACACACACACACACACACACACACACACACACACACACACACACTCACCCCCTTGCTGGGCACGCACAGCGGCGTTCCCTGGTGCAGCACGCCGGCCTCCACGGACACGCCCATCACGATGGGATCTCTGGAGTTAAAGATGAACTGAGGCAGAACACGAAGCTTCACTGGGAACACTGCCACGTGCCTGCACACACACACACACACACACACACACACACACACGTTCAAATGATGAGGTCAAGCTGTCTACACAGTTTATTAACATGAAGGGATGATAGGATGACCTACGATGATGTCATAACGCCTCAGGATGGCTGACAGCACCACGAGGCAGCAGGAGCAGCGCTGTGTGTGTGTGTGTGTGTGTGTGTGTGTGTGTGTGCGTACTTGAACTCGTCCTGCTTGGCCTTCTTGTAGTCCTCTCTGTACTTGCTGAAGGAGTCGAACAGATGGTAGATGATCTCAGCCGAGAAGATCCTCACTCCCAGGCTGTCGGCCATCTCCTGGCTCTCCCTCTCCACCTTCACGTCGAACGCCAGGATCACAGCGAACCTGAGGCCACGCCCACAAAAACTTTATTGAAACCCCACAGAGACAGACAGGGCCGTCTCAACCCCCACCCCCCTCCCCGCCGCTGACACCCCTGGACCACAGCAAAATAAAACTTATGCCCCGCGCCATCCCACCCTGCCAGGCCACAGCCTACAGGAACCACAGTAGAACCAGAGTCCCAACAGAACAGAAACAGTAGAGGCAGAGTAGAAGCAGCAGACGTACTGCGGGTCGTGCTCCAGCATGGTGGAAGCCTTCATCACGTCCTTCTTGTGAACTGGACCGATGTTGATCCCGGCGTACTGCAGACACACAGCAGGTCAGGGTTAGTGGCCAGCAGGGGGCGCCCCGCACCTCATCAGGATGAGGAAACGCTCCTTTGTGAGTAAAACATTGTGCAGGACAGAAACATGATGCATTGTGGGTACTCACCGGGACCTTGGAGGTCCTGAGGAACTCGAGCAGAGCCTCCAGGGAGCCAAGCGTGGACGCCTGCACGTACACGCCCTTCTCCTCCAGCTTGATGGAGCTCAGCGTCTGCTTGAGCTCCCGCACCAGCTCGTCCTGCACGCACACACACACACACACACACACACACACACACACACACACACACACACACACACACACACACACACACACACACACACACACACCGTCCGTCACAAGGTTTCCATGGCAACCAGGCCCCGCTCCAGATGTGCAAGTTCATCTCTGCTTCATTTTAAATCTGCTTTAGTCAAACTCTGATCAGAGCTGAGATGAAATGAATCATCATGAAGGTGATCAGACTGAGACTCACTGACACCTTATTGATTTGTTTATGCTGAAAACTCATATTTACAATGATTATTTTACATATTGTTGTGTGTGTGTGAGTGTGAGTGTGTAAGTGTGTGTGTGTGTGTGTGTGTGTGTGTGTGTGAGTGCCTCACCCTCAGCACAGGGATCTCGTCCTCCCTGTGGGCCACCAGCAGGGGGAGCCCCGCCAGCGTCTTCTCCAGGTCCTTACCCAGAATCTTCACTCCCTGAGACGTCGACACCTCCTTGTGCTTCTCATACTGGTTCTGCACACCGATCAGTCAATACAGTCATCAATACAGCCGTCAATACAGCCGTCAATACAGCCGTCAATACAGTAATCAATACAGCCGTCAATACAGTAATCAATACAGCCGTCAATACAGGCGTCAATACAGTAATCAATACAGCTGTCAATACAGTAATCAATACAGCTGTCAATACAGCTGTCAATACAGCCGTCAATACAGGGAGCTCCAGTCTGCATTAGAGCCTGTCACTTTGACCAGAGCAGATACAACAAAAATGTCACAAAAAACACTGTCTTATTAAAAAAAAAAAAAAAAAAAAAGACCAACAAATAAATCAGAAAAAAATTAAAACTATGGAGTAAATATGAAAAAAGGTAAATAAATAAATAAAACAGCAAAAACTAGATAATATCCATTAAAAAACAGGGAAAGAGAGAAAAAACTAATTAAATGAAACTGAAAATATATAAATAAGACCAATCCTTGACGGCACCTTGACGCGCAGCTCCTTGAGGGGGGGGGGCAGCAGCAGCCCTCTGATCTGCGTGATGATTGGTCCTTCCACTCCCGGGACGA
>NC_043981.1:20982899-21007899 GCF_902150065.1 Myripristis murdjan
GTCAGTGTAGTGAACAGCTCGTTAACAGAGTGTAGTGAACAGCTCGTTAACAGAGTGTAGTGAACAGCTCGTCAGTGTAGTGAACAGCTCGTCAGTGTAGTGAACAGCTCATCAGTGTAGTGAACAGCTCGTTAGTGTAGTGAACAGCTCGTTAACAGAGTGTAGCGAACAGCTCGTCAGTGTAGTGAACAGCTCATCAGTGAAGTGAACAGCTCGTCAGTGTAGTGAACAGCTCATTAACAGAGTGTAGTGAACAGCTCGTCAGTGTAGTGAACAGCTCGTCAGTGTAGTGAACAGCTCGTTAACAGAGTGTAGTGAACAGCTCGTCAGTGTAGTGAACAGCTCGTCAGTGTAGTGAACAGCTCATTAACAGAGTGTAGTGAACAGCTCGTTAGTGTAGTGAACAGCTCGTTAGTGTAGTGAACAGCTCGTCAGTGTAGTGAACAGCTCGTTAAGAGTGTAGTGAACAGCTCGTTAAGAGTGTAGTGAACAGCTCGTTAACAGAGTGTAGTGAACAGCTCGTTAACAGAGTGTAGTGAACAGCTCATCAGTGTAGTGAACAGCTCGTCAGTGTAGTGAACAGCTCGTTAAGAGTGTAGTGAACAGCTCGTTAAGAGTGTAGTGAACAGCTCGTTAACAGAGTGTAGTGAACAGCTCGTTAACAGAGTGTAGTGAACAGCTCGTCAGTGTAGTGAACAGCTCGTCAGTGTAGTGAACAGCTCGTTAACAGAGTGTAGTGAACAGCTCGTCAGTGTAGTGAACAGCTCATCAGTGTAGTGAACAGCTCGTTAACAGAGTGTAGTGAACAGCTCGTCAGTGTAGTGAACAGCTCGTCAGTGTAGTGAACAGCTCGTTAACAGAGTGTAGTGAACAGCTCGTTAGTGTAGTGAACAGCTCATTAACAGAGTGTAGTGAACAGCTCGTCAGTGTAGTGAACAGCTCGTTAACAGAGTGTAGTGAACAGCTCGTCAGTGTAGTGAACAGCTCGTCAGTGTAGTGAACAGCTCGTTAACAGAGTGTAGTGAACAGCTCGTCAGTGTAGTGAACAGCTCGTTAGTGTAGTGAACAGCTCGTTAGTGTAGTGAACAGCTCGTTAGCAGCTCGTTAGCAGTGCTGTACCTTCAGGAGTTTGGGCGGTGGGCTTCTTCTTCCTCTTGTCTCCATAAACTGGTTTCTTCTTTGGCACAGAGTCTTTGGATGGCACTTCAACACCTACACACACACACACACACACACACACACACACACAGTTGCTCTGTGTTTGTAATTTGGTCTTAGACACAGAGACTACAAGACATCTTCCACCAATCAGATTCAAGCTGTGGGGATTCTATTAAGGAAACTTAAAGAATAAAGAATAAAGGGTGCGTTTGTTTTGTAGTCAGTCAGACGCTGCAGCACCTTGAGGACTGAGGGGTGCGTTTGTTTCGTACTCACCCTGGGCCTGCAGCACCTTGAGCGTGGCCTCCGCCCGAGCGCGGGCCTCCCTCTGGGCTTTCGTCAGGAGCTTGCCCTCCTTCTTCAGACGCTCCTTCCTCTCCTTCTCCTTCTGCTTCTTCTTCTCCTTTCGCTCCTGCTCCAGACGCTCCTGAGGAGGGGCGGGGTCAGAGGGGCGGGGTCAGAGAGTGTGCAGCTGTTTCTGTAAAAATCTGTGAAGGTGTGAAACTGCAGTTACCTGCTCCAGCCTCTGCTGCTCCAGCTCCTCCAGCCTCTTCAGACGCTCCTCCTCCTCCCTCTTGGCTCGCTCCTCCTCCTGCAACACACACACACACACACACACACACACACACAGGTCAGAAGCCCTGTGAACACACAGCTGCGGTGACAGACTCCGTTTCCCAGCATGCCTCACCTCCTTCATCTTGGCCAGAGCTTCCTGCATGGCCTTCACTGTGGCCTTGCTGGGCCCCTTCTTCTTCTCCTTCTCCTCCTTCTCCTTCTCGCCCTTCTTCTTCTTCTTGTCTTTCTTCTTCTTGTCGCCCTCAGCCTCCTCTGCAGCACACACACACACACACACACACACACACACACACACACACACACACACACACACACACACACACACACACAGTTAGTTATTTGTTTTCTTTCTGTTCTCCGTTCAAATCAAACGCAGACAGGAAGTGCCGTCTCACCTTCTGGCTCCGCCCCTTCCTGTTCCTCCACCACGGCGGCAGCGGGCGGGGCGGGGGGCGTGGCCTCCATCTTCTTTGGTGGTTCTTTGTCGGTCTCCTTCATCTTCTTCTGCCTCAGACGCTCCTCCTCCTTCTTCTTCCTGTCCCTCTCCTTCTTCTCCGCCTTCTTCTGCGCCGCCGTCTTCATCCTGAAGGCTCCGTCCTCCTCCTCCTCCTCCTCCTCGCTCTCCCCCTTAGCCGCCTTGCCCTTCTTCTTCTTCTTGTCTTTCCTGGAGGAGAACTCCTCGTCGTCCTCTGACTCCTCCTCCTTCTCTCCTCCTCCTCCTCCTCCTCCTCCTCCTCTCTGGGCTCCTCCCTCCTCCTCCTCCTCCTCTTCGTCGGAGGCGGACGGCTTCCTGCCTGTTTTCTTGGTTTTGGTTTTGTTGGAGGAGCGCGGGCCATCGTCCTGCTCCGAGTCTGAGGCAGCAGGAGCAGCCTGAGGAGCACACACACACACACACACACACACACACACACACACACACAGCTTTACTCCCTGTTGGATGTGAGCGCCTCACAGGACGTAGATCTAGGTGATGTAGAAGTGTCACCTTCTTGTCTCTCTGCTCTCCGTTCCTCTCCGCTTCACCTTGACCTTCATCCTCATCGCCCTCCTCCTCCCCTGGCTCCGCCCTCTTCCCCTTCCTGGTCTTCTTCTTCTCTGGTCTGGGAGGCTCCGCGGCCTCCACTTCTTCTGTGGTGTCTGTTTTCTGCAGAGGGACGACAGGGGAGACACAGCAGCCAATCAGAAAACAGCTGGCCCGCCTCAGGGGAGCGCCTCTTGTTGCTATGGAGACGGCCGGACACAGCGCCTCCTGTCTGCACGCTGAACTTTGACCCCATTAACCTCAAATGGAAAACTAATGAACAAATGAACAAACACTGTGACAAAATAACAACCACATGGAGGGAAAATGATCATTATTGATCAGGTGACAGGGGGTGAATGATCATTATTGATCAGGTGACAGGGGGTGAATGGTCATTACTGATCAGGTGACAGGGGGTGAATGATCATTATTGATCAGGTGACAGGGTGAATGATTATTATTGATCAGGTGACAGGGGTGAATGATTATTATTGATCAGGTGACAGGGGGTGAATGGTCATTACTGATCAGGTGACAGGGGGTGAATGATCATTATTGATCAGGTGACAGGGTGAATGATCATTATTGATCACCTTGGTCTTGACTCCCTGGCTCTCCAGAGAAAGCTCCTCCAGCTCCTTCAGGATGTCGTCCTCACTGCAGGAGGAAGAGGAGGAGAAAACACCTGGTCACCTTCAGCACCTTAACACTGAGGAGGAGGAGGAGGAGGAGGAGGAGGAGAGAACAGCAGGAGGAAGAGGAGGAGGAGAGAACAGCAGGAGGAAGAGGAGGAGGAGGAGAACAGCAGGAAGAGGAGGAGGAGAGAACAGCAGGAGGAAGAGGAGGAGGAGAGAACAGCAGGAAGAGGAGGAGGAGGAGGAGAGAACAGCAGGAGGAAGAGGAGGAGGAGGAGGAGGAGAGAACAGCAGCAGGAAGAGGAGGAGGAGGGGAGAACAGCAGGAAGAGGAGGAGGAGGAGGAGAGAACAGCAGGAGGAAGAGGAGGAGGAGGAGGAGAGAACAGCAGCAGGAAGAGGAGGAGGAGGGGAGAACAGCAGCAGGAAGAGGAGGAGGAGGAGGAGAGAACAGCAGGAGGAAGAGGAGGAGGAGGAGAACAGCAGGAAGAGGAGGAGGAGGAGGACAGAACAGCAGGAGGAAGAGGAGGAGGAGGAGGAGGAGAGAACAGCAGCAGGAAGAGGAGGAGGAGGGGAGAACAGCAGCAGGAAGAGGAGGAGGAGGAGGAGAGAACAGCAGGAGGAAGAGGAGGAGGAGGAGGAGAGAACAGCAGGAGGAAGAGGAGGAGGAGGAGGAGAGAACAGCAGCAGGAAGAGGAGGAGGAGGGGAGAACAGCAGCAGGAAGAGGAGGAGGAGGAGGAGAGAACAGCAGGAGGAAGAGGAGGAGGAGGAGGAGAGAACAGCAGCAGGAAGAGGAGGAGGAGGGGAGAACAGCAGCAGGAAGAGGAGGAGGAGGAGGAGGAGGAGAGAACAGCAGGAGGAAGAGGAAGAGGAGGAGGAGAGAACAGCAGCAGGAAGAGGAGGAGGAGGAGGAGGAGAGAACAGCAGGAGGAAGAGGAGGAGGAGAGAACAGCAGGAAGAGGAGGAGGAGGAGGAGGAGAGAACAGCAGGAGGAAGAGGAGGAGGAGGAGGAGGAGAGTACAGCAGGAGGAAGAGGAAGAGGAGGACAGAACAGCAGCAGGAGGAGGAGGAAAGGGTGAAAAGAAAGAACAGCTGTAACACTTGAGGTAGAGCTGGAGGAGGAAGAAGAGGAGGAAGAGGAGAACAGGAGGAAGAGGAGGAAGAGGAGAACAGGAGGAAGAGGAGGAAGAGGAGAACAGGAGGAAGAGGAGAACAGGAGGAGGAAGAAGAGGAGGAAGAAGAGAGGAAGAGGAGGAAGAGGAGGAAGAGGAGGAGGAGGAAGAGGATGAAGAGGAGGAAGATGAAGAGGAGGAAGATGAAGAGGAGCTCGTACTCGAAGTCGTCCTTCTTGCCTCCCTTCTTCTTCTTCTTGCCTTTCGGCTCCTTGGAGGCTCCGGCTCCTTCGATCTCCGCCGCCAGAGCGTCGATGTCCACGCCGTCCTCTTTGGCACTGAGGATCACCGATACAGGATCAATATGTCATCAATATGTCAGGATTAGATATCAGAGACACCGATACAGGATCAATATGTCATCAATATGTTAGGATTAGATATCAGATACCGATACAGGATCAATATGTCATCAATATGTCAGGATTAGATATCAGATACCGATACATGATCAATATGTCATCAATATGTCAGGATTAGATATCAGATACCGATACAGGATCAATATGTCATCAATATGTTAGGATTAGATATCAGATACCGATACAGGATCAATATGTCATCAATATGTCAGGATTAGATATCAGATACCGATACATGATCAATATGTCAGGATTAGATATCAGATACCGATACATGATCAATATGTCATCAATATGTTAGGATTGGATATCAGAGACACCGATACATGATCAATATGTCATCAATATGTTAGGATTAGATATCAGATACCGATACATGATCAATATGTCATCAATATGTTAGGGTTATTGATCAGCGGAAGTGATCGATAGGTCACTGGTTTCCCGTCCATGTAAAGTCTCTTCACTGATCAGAGAGCAGCTGCTGCAGCTTCAGGACACACACACTCACACACACACACACACACACACACACACACACACACACACACTCACACACACACACACACACACACACACACACACACACACACACACTCTCCTGCATGGGACAGTGGGAGACTGCTGGGGGCTGGCCAGGCTTACACATGGGTTACATCAGCACACACACACTCACACACACACACACACACACTCACTCACACACACACACACTCACACACACTCTCAGGTGGGTCACACACACGTCACTCTGTTATAAATGTTTTCCATGAAGACGTGAGAAAGGTTTGATGGCCGCTGCAGACTACAGATTATAATCTGCAGATTATGAGCCCCGGCTCACTGCCAGCTCCACAGCATCAGGCAGACATGACGGGTCAGACCTCACATCCTGCCCCTGCTGGGCTGGGACGTCCCGAGGGGGAATATTCCTTTAACATTAAGGTGAATATGGTTTTAAACCACTGGGTTCAACCCAATGAGCTCAGACACCTGAAGCATGGACGGAACCACGACGGAACCACAGCGGAACCACGGAGGAACCACAGCGGAACCACGACGGAACCACGACGGAACCACAGCGGAACCACGGCGGAACCACAACGGAACCACAACGGAACCACAGCAGAACCACGGAGGAACCACGGAGGAACCACAACGGAACCACGACGGAACCACAATGGAACCACGACGGAACCACAGCGGAACCACAGCAGAACCACGGAGGAACCACAACGGAACCACGACGGAACCACAGCAGAACCACGACGGAACCGTGACCCTGACAGTCTCCGTGCGGTGATGTCACTTCCTGTGAACAGAGCGTCTGAAACAGTGACATCATCATCCCGCTCCAGTGGCTGCAAATTAAAACTTGAGCCAATCAGAGCTTCACACACCTGTAAACATCCTGCCCAGCCACCTGCCCCTTCAAAATAAAAGTCTGTTTCTCTCCCAAACTGAGGAGACAGGAGCTGTGTCTGTCTCTCTGCCTGTCTGCCTGTCTCTCTCTCTCTCTCTCTCTCTCTCTGCCTGTCTCTCTGCCTGCCTGCCTGTCTCTCTCTCTCTCACCCTGTCTGTCTCTGTCTGCCTGCCTGTCTGTCTCTCTGCCTGCCTGCCTGTCTGTCTGTCTGTCTCTCTCTCTCTCTCTCTGCCTGCCCGTCTCTCTGCCTGCCTGCCTGTCTGTCTCTCTCTCTCTCTCTCTCCCTGTCTGTCTCTCTGCCTGCCTGTCTGTCTGTCTCTCTGCCTGCCTGTCTGTCTGTCTCTCTCTCTCTCTCTGCCTGCCTGCCTGTCTGTCTCTCTGCCTGCCTGTCTGTCTCTCTGCCTGTCTCTCTCTCCTCAGGGACAAAGAGTTTGCTTGCTGAGGTGAAGCGACATTAACAGACAATGTGGGGCTCCTCTCTCTCTCTCAGCACAAAGAAACACATGAGGCTGCAGGCTGGAGCTGAACACACACACACACACACACACACACACACACACACACACACACACACACACACACACACACACACACACACACACTGACCATCTGCACCCATATGTGACTGATCAACTGATCGGGGATCGATGACGTGCCAGCTGGCTGTGAGCTGATTGGCTGATCGTTCCTCACTGATCAGCTGTTATTAATTGGTTGGATGAGACATGAGATCAAAGGTTCACTGGCGGCTAATTAACGCTGTAATTATTTACTTTATCAACTGCAATGACGTCACCTCGCCGCGGTCTCCCATTGGCTGAGCTGAATAACGTCGCGCTGACCGCCGAGCTGAGAGCTGCGGCGGCTAGCAGCTAGCGGCTACATGCTAACGGCAGCGGGCCCGCCGGCTAACGAGGCTAACACACACACACACACACACACACACACACACACACACACACACACACCTGCCCAGGTCAGAGCTAACACTCTGCTGGAGGTTTTCCCGTCCAGCTGGATGGAGCGTGGCGGCGGGGGGGGGGGGAGCTAGCAGCTGTTAGCTCCTCCGGCTGCTGCCTGGCTCTCAGAGCCCACCTGGACAGGTGTCCTGAGCCGGCCGGGCGCCCGCAGGCCGCGGCCACCTGTGCGGTCACCTGTGTATCACCTGCGGTGTGTGATGCGAGCCCGGCGGGTTAAAGGACCTGCTCACACCGCAGACTCGTGGTTAGCAGCAGCTAGCAGCTTAGCTAGCACCGAGCGAACTAACGGGCTGCTCCCCGGGCAGGAGGCGCCCCCGCCGGCATGAGCCCGGCCCGGCCGGCCCCTCCGGAGCCAGGTGCGGCTGGCTCAGGTGTTCTCCCTACCTGTCCTCCCCGAACTTCTTCTGTTTCTTCCCCATTGTGGCGTGAAGCTCCTCCGTGTCGCCCCTCTCTCTGCTGGCCGAGCAGGCTCACATCAGCCAAAGATCGTCTGCTCAGCAGATGACTCACTACACAGCAAGGCCGCGCCTTCCGGTCTGTGACCAAGGACCAGGCGGCAGGGGAACTATAAACTCACACCGCCCGCAGGCTCTGAGCTTCTCCTGCACGATCAGTGATAATAATACCTGTCCATCTGTAGTCCCGGCAGCAGGTGTCGTACAGGTGTGCTCAGTGTCTGTAGGTCCACAGACACTGAATGAGCTGAACTGAGCCTCATGCAGTCTGTGGCTGGTCCAGTGGCTGGAGACACAGACGAGCTGCCAGTGGACGGTGTGTGTGTGTTCCTGTGTGTAAATGTGGAGCAGCCTGTCAGCTGGCAGGCTGAGCCCCTGAGCTATTATAACAACAATAATATAATAATAGTATAATAATAATAATAATAATAATAATAATAATAAAAATCTACATACTGCAGTTAATAGTACTACTATTAATAACAACATCAAATAATAGATGTGATAATATTAATGATAATAATGATATAAAAGTATTAATATTACAATAACGACATAAAAATCTGAGTGGGTTATAGTCAAACCAGAACTACTCAACGATTTTTTTTTTCTTTTTTTTTCTGTTTTTAAAAAGCAAGGTCAGGAGAGCAGGCAGCGTCATGTCCCCCTGATGTGAACATGACTGAAATGTCAAGTTGAGGATTATCCATGTAGAATGACAGTAAATAATGTACAATGAAGTGACAATATATTGCTTCATATTTTTGTGATATTTTGTTATTTTATTCCAACGATATATTTTATTCTTTTTACAATAAAAAGAAACTAAATAATAAATCTTGAGGCGGACGTGCTGAAGCCGCTGTGGCCACCCGGATACTTACAGAGTGAGACCTCTTTCCTTTTCTCTCCTCTCTGACCGGACTCCCAGCAGCACGCACGGCCCGTCTCATAGACTCTGCGCATGCGCCGTAGAGCTGCGCGTTCAGGAGCGTCGTGCTGCGCGGGAGCGCGCACGCAGCAGCGCGTTGAAATCAGATGCTTCAGTTTGTTTGGATTCTGAGTGTCAGGCTCGAGCTTCAGCCGAGCACGGGGGTGTTCAACACACACACACACACACACACAGATATATATACATGTACATGTACACATAAATATACACACACCTATGCCACCCATATATATATGTGTATGTGTGTGTGTGTGTGTGTGTGTGTGTGTGTGTGTGTGTGTCAGATTGAGCTGTGTAATATATTAAAATGTTTCTCTCTCCAGGTTTTATTCATTTATTTTATATTTATAAATTTATTTATTATTATAAAAGGTTGTCTGAGGTTTCTCCTCTGCATGACATGTGATGTCACGGTGATGTCGCGGTGATGTCACAGTGAGGCTGCGTCACATCAGTGCGATGACGGCGTCGCACAGGCTCCTCAGGCGGCCCTGCAGCTCGGCCGGCTGCGACCGCAGCATCGCCGCGGCGACGGCGGCCGTGTGCTCGGGGCAGAAGCGTCCCCCGGCCAGCAGGGCGCTCAGCTCGCCGCTCAGCCCGGCGGGGAGCCAGCCCGAGGACACGCCCAGCCGGCAGCTGTCCATCACGCCGCCCTTCACCTCCACCTGCAGGTGGGCGGAGCCCCGCACCCCAGACTCCTCCTCCCTCAGCTCCAGACGGGTGTCCACGCTGAATTTGGGCGTCTTACCAAAAAGCCAATCCCAGCTCTGCAGCTCGGCCGCCGCCCCACCCACACCCGGGAACGCTGACTCATCAGACGGGTCGACCACGGTTTCCACGGCGCTGAAACCGAACTCTGAGGAGGAAGCAGGAAACAACACAGGACATGACATGACATTTCCACTGAACTGAAATCTAAAATAAATAAATGAGCAAAACTGACCAGAAAACTAAGTTTATAATTATTCTAATTATGTATTTAAAAATACCTACAAGAAAAACTGTAGCCCAAAAACTAAATACATAGGCTATATATGTAAATATATATGTGTGTGTGTGTGTGTGTATATATATATATATATATATATATATATACATATTATTTTGTTATGTACTTAACAAAAAAAGGTGAAATAACTGAAAACATGTTTTATATTCTAGTTTCTTCAAAATAGCCACCCTTTGCTCTGATTACTGCTTTGCACACTCTTGGCATTCTCTCCATGAGCTTCAAGAGGTAGTCACCTGAAATGGTTTTCACTTCACAGGTGTGCCTTATCAGGGTTAATTAGTGGAATTTCTTGCTTTATCAATGGGGTTGGGACCATCAGTTGTGTTGTGCAGAAGTCAGGTTACTACACAGCCGGCAGCCCTATTGGACAACTGTTGAAATTCATATTATGGCAAGAACCAATCAGCTAACTAAAGAAAAACGAGTGGCCATCATTACTTTAAGAAATGAAGGTCAGTCAGTCCGGAAAATTGCAAAAACTTTAAATGTGTCCCCAAGTGGAGTCGCAAAAACCATCAAGCGCTACAACGAAACTGGTACACATGAGGACCGACCCAGGAAAGGAAGACCAAGAGTCACCTCCGCTTCTGAGGACAAGTTCATCCGAGTCACCAGCCTCAGAAATCGCAAGTTAACAGCAGCTCAGATCAGAGAGCAGATAAATGCCACACAGAGTTCTAGCAGCAGACCCATCTCTAGAACAACTGTTAAGAGGAGACTGCGCCAATCAGGCCTTCATGGTCAAATAGCTGCTAGGAAACCACTGCTAAGGAGAGGCAACAAGCAGAAGAGATTTGTTTGGGCCAAGAAACACAAGGAATGGACATTAGACCAGTGGAAATCTGTGCTTTGGTCTGATGAGTCCAAATTTGAGATCTTTGGTTCCAACCGCCGTGTCTTTGTGAGACGCAGAAAAGGTGAACGGATGGATTCCACATGCCTGGTTCCCACTGTGAAGCATGGAGGAGGAGGTGTGATGGTGTGGGGGTGTTTTGCTGGTGACACTGTTGGGGATTTATTCAAAATTGAAGGCACACTGAACCAGCATGGCTACCACAGCATCCTGCAGCGACATGCCATCCCATCCGGTTGGCGTTTAGTTGGACCATCATTTATTTTTCAGCAGGACAATGACCCCAAACACACCTCCAGGCTGTGTAAGGGCTATTTGACCAAGAAGGAGAGTGATGGAGTGCTGCGGCAGATGACCTGGCCTCCACAGTCACCGGACCTGAACCCAATCCAGATGGTTTGGGGTGAGCTGGACCGCAGAGTGAAGGCAAAGGGGCCAACAAGTGCTAAACACCTCTGGGAACTCCTTCAAGACTGTTGGAAAACCATTTCAGGTGACTACCTCTTGAAGCTCATGGAGAGAATGCCAAGAGTGTGCAAAGCAGTAATCAGAGCAAAGGGTGGCTATTTTGAAGAAACTAGAATATAAAACATGTTTTCAGTTATTTCACCTTTTTTTGTTAAGTACATAACTCCACATGTGTTCATTCATAGTTTTGATTCCTTCAGTGAGAATCTACAATGTAACTAGTCATGAAAATAAAGAAAACGCATTGAATGAGAAGGTGTGTCCAAACTTTTGGCCTGTACTGTATATATATATATATATATATATATATATATATATATATATATATATGTGTATATGTATATATATGAAGAGTTCATTTGCAAAAACAGATAAAAGCAATTCTTAAAATGAATACACCTTTTTCACTGATACTGCTTGGAGTACACACAAACATATGCACACACACACACAAAGCATGATTTAGGATAATAAACATTATGCCAGGCTAAATAAACATATTAAAAAAATAGAAATAAATATAAAGTAAATTTTAATAAAACTCAAAGTTTAAAAAGTTTTAATAAATTGAAATGGAGATATCTGTTTTTGCAAATGAACTCTTCATATATATATATATATATATATACACACACATATTTTTTACTATATGCGTTTTGAAAAAAGAAGATTACATAACTCCCCACTCAACAAAACAGGACAGGATGGGGCAGGGCCTGACGGGACGGGGCGGGGCCTGACGGGACGGGGCGGGGCCTGACAGGGCGGGGCGGGGCCTGACAGGACAGGGCGGGGCCGGGGCCGTACCTGAGTTGTACTGGGCTCCAAGTGCTGCCAGCAGCTGGTCCCAGTCCAGCGTGGGGTCGTGGTCCAGCAGGTTGGTGACGGGCGACGGGACGCTGGGCGTGGCGTTGCTGCGGACGCCGCGGCTCGTGGGGCGGAGCACCGCGGACAGGGCGGAGCGATCAGCTGAGAACAGCAGGGTGCAGTGGTGGTAGGCGGAGCTCCGCCCCAGACGGGACGCCGTGCCTGGAGACAGAGGAGACAGGCGGGTCGCTCAGCCTGACCTCATCTGAGACAGTATGATGTAATACAGGCTGATGTGATGTAACAGCCTCTGAGGCGTTAGCCCCGCCCCCTGGCCGCTCACCTGAGATCTTGTAGTGTCCGTTGAGGATGATGTCATAGCGGTCGGTGGCGTGGACGTCGAGGCCGGGCCGCAGCGTCCTCAGGGCGTCCGTCACCACGCGCAGGTTCCTCTTCCTGTCGTACTTCTTCTTGCAGGTGAAGAAGGTGAGGTTGAGGTTCCCCAGGTCGTGGAACACCGTCCCGCCGCCGCTGCGCCGCCGGGCCAGGGGGACGCCCGCCGCCCTCATGGCCCGCAGGTCGCACTCGCTCCAGGGGTTCTGGTGGCGTCCGATCACCACGGCGGGCCGGTTCCTCCACAGCAGCAGGACGCTGCGGCGCCGCAGGTCCACGTTGGCGTCGATCCAGTCCTCCAGAGCCAGGTTCTGGTACACGTCTGTGGAGCGGGACCGCAGGATCAGCCCCGCCCCCTCGCCGCCGCCCTGCTCGTACGCCGCCGACAGGCCACCGCCGCCGCTGCAGGGCCGAGCCGCCGGGCCGCCGGGCAGACACCCGCCGACACCCAGCCGGCCTCTGGCGACACACAACGTCCGTCTGAGGTGTGATGTCATCATCATGGCTCCGCCCACTCGGCGGTCAGTCAGGAGACACGAAACGGAGCTCCAGCACGACAGCGACTCCTGATGATGAAAACACCAAGACAACAAACACTAGCAGAGGTCCCACTCCCTGCGCACGGCTCTGTCCGTCGTACACACGCCACTGATCAGTATTTATTAGTGATCAATAACCCCATACTCATGTCCAGGTGTGTACACCATCCTGATCTGTGATTGGTCACTCAGTTCAGCTCCGCCTGCTGACCAATAAAACTACAAACATGGCCGCCAGCAGGGCGGCACACACACAGACAGAGCACATAGACAATCAATAAGTGATCGATGATCAATATGTGATCAGTGTGTTGGACTCCATGAGCTTTTATTTCAGTTTCTTTTGTTTTGTTTGTTTTGTCTGAATTTGATTTGAACCTCTCATTACAGCTGTGACGTCATAATGACCTTGTTGATGCTGGTACAATGTTTCCTGTCTGAGCTCATTCATCACCGCGAGCTGCTCTGTCGCGTTCACCCGCACGCTCACGCTCACCTGGCGTCATGACGTCACCGCCTCGGCCTCAGTGAAACAGGTAAAGGCGGAACGTTCCGGTTTTTAACAAAGTAACGTTTTAAAGATCACCTGGGAGAAGCAGGAGGCGCGTGCTGACCTGAGTGCGGGAGCGGCGGGAAGCTCGAGACAACAACACACAACTTCCGGCCGTGCCCTTCAAAATAAAAGCTCCCTGCATTAATACGATACAACAACAAACTCAGCTCCTCTGAGTGAACGTGTTTCAGCGGGTCTCAGGGCGGGTCCGCGGCCCTGCAGGGAGCCGCCCGGGGCCGCCGCGCGGTCACGTCATTCAGCAGGAACTGATGAATCAATATCAAATCAATACTGAGCACCGAGTGGATTATATGTGGTTACGTTTCACAATAAAGGCACATGAGCTCAGTTCAGACACATTCTATTGATTACTGATCAACAATCAATAGCTGATATGGTTTCTACTGTAACAAACTGAGCTGCTGCGTCATGACGCCACCGAGCAGCGTCTCATCATCATCATCATCATCACCTTCATCATCATCATCCTCAACACAGCTCTGGATCATTGAAGTGTCTCAGTTGAGGTTTATTTTGAAGGCGGGGTCTCCGTGCTTCCGGTGCGTCTCTAAATCACTCCGCTGCCGCTGCGGGCCGGTCCGTCGCTGTGAAGCCGCCGTGTTGCGCTGCGGGCCTCCGCTCACAAAGGTTCCGGCAGGTGTTTAAACGCCAACATTATCATCTAATTAATTTAATAATTTTACTGTGCTTTATTTTTAGGGCTGTGTGTTTATTTAATCGCTTGTTTGTTTGTTTGTTTGTTT
This sequence comes from Myripristis murdjan, assembly GCF_902150065.1. Taxonomy (NCBI): domain Eukaryota; kingdom Metazoa; phylum Chordata; class Actinopteri; order Holocentriformes; family Holocentridae; genus Myripristis; species Myripristis murdjan. The sequence continues at coordinate 20,997,031 of NC_043981.1, forward strand.
GTTTGTTTGTTTGTTTGTTATTAGAGCTCGTGGCCACAGGACAACAAACTCACAGCCTGAGGTTCTAAACAGTTTGCCGCAGCGGAAAGTTTCTGAGAGGAAAAAAAAACATGTGACGGACGGAAGCCGCGTGACGTGAATTCACAGGAAACCGGAAGCAGCTGCTGCGTCAGATGATTAACAAATCAATAATCAATCAACGAGAAAAAACACAAAATACAACAAACAGCCACGAAGAAAAAAAAAAACATGAGAGGAAGAAGATGTGACCACATCCTGACACACACACACACACACACACACACACACACACACACACACACACACACACACACACACGGCAGTGCTGTCGGAGTCGCGCGGCGGACAGAGAGCAGGTGAGACTTAATTCAAATTCATTTAAACTTTATTGACAGAATCAACTGGGAGACAAGATTCGACTGATTTGACTGATTTGACTGATCTGGTGATTTTTCAGTTTGATTCTGTTGATTTGATCCGAGAAACAGGAACAACAGAGCAGAGCTCGGCAGCTCACTGACACTGTTATTAGTGTCAGTGTCATTGTTATTATTAGTAGTAGGGTTAGTATTATTATTATTAGTAGTAGTAGTAGTATTCATATTATTGTTATTATTAGTATTAGTATTATTGTATTTGACAGTTTTTCAGGCTTATTCCACAGCAGCTGTATGCAGGGAAATGCAAAGTTTCACTATTTTAATAGTTTAATAATTTGACTATTTTAATAATTTAATATTTTGACTACTTTAATAATTCATTAATTTGACTACTTTAATAATTTAAATGCATGCTGCTTGTTTACAGAGAGCCTAAAAAACAAATAAATAATAAACAAATGAAAATAGAAACTTGTAGAGCAGCACTTGATGAAAACCAGGTTAGTTTTAGTTTTGGAGTGTGACAGCAGATCAGAGCTCGACACGCAAAACGCTGCACAGCTTAATGAGGAATACTTCAGCTTGTATTCAATTCAATTAAATGTGCAGTTCACTCAAAATTAGAAGCCCTACGCCACAGCAGCATTTTTATGGTAAAAAAAAATAAATAAATAAAAAAATAAACAGCCGACTGTTGGTTCAAACTTTACTGAAATACTGTTGATCATTATTATCATCATCATTATTATTATTATTATTATTATCATTATTGCTAATTATAATATTCATATTTCTGTAGGTATATTTCATTGTCAGCTTTTTGACTTCAGTGACATGAAAAAGGAGAAAAAAATTGCAAAAAAAAGGAAAAAGTTCCAAGAAAGTTCACAGAGAAGAAAAACAGAAATTTATTATAAAATTACTGGAAAATTAAGACAAAAAATGCATTAAGTGGCACTGAAGATAACTGAGGGGAAACGAGAACAAAAAAGTAAAAAACGAGCAGGAAGGTTCCAGCAGTGAACGGCTGCAGGAACCCACCAGGTGTATCGCACCTGAGGGGAACCAGCAGAGAGAACCCTGCTTGAGGGGAACCTGCACTGAGAACCCTGCTTGAGGGGAACCTGCACTGAGAACCCTGCTTGAGGGGAACCAGCAGAGAGAACCCTGCTTGAGGGGAACCTGCAGAGAGAACCCTGCCTGAGGGGAACCTGCACTGAGAACCCTGCATGAGGGGAACCTGCACTGAGAACCCTGCCTGAGGGGAACCTGCAGAGAGAACCGCTGAGTCACACTGAGCATGCTCAGTCCGCTCACCTCACTCTGAGGCAAAGCAGCCAATCACGTGTCGTGATGATGTCATCAGGGCTTATCAGCCATCAGAGGAATCAGATCTGCACGTCAAACCGCTCTTCATCTTACTCATCATCCTCATCCTTATCATCATCATCATCCTCATCATCATCATCATCATCCTTATCCTTATCATCATCATCATCATCATCATCATCATCATCCTCATCATCATCAGCTCCTCACACACCTGGCAGGTGAAGCGGCTGTGTAGTGATACACACACAAACTAGTTCCACCAGTTTGCCAGTCAGAGCACGTGGAAGGATACTGAATAATAGCCTGGCTCCATGTGTTTCAGGCTAACCACTCCCATAGACTTCAAGTCTTTATGCTAAGCTAACAGGAAATGCTACCCACAGGAAGTGACCCTCTGGCCTCAGGCTGGGGAGGCAGAATGTTCCTTTAACAGGCTGAGCTGCCGGGGGGCGGGGCTACGCAGACAGAGTGTGTGACCCAAAAATGTTGCCCTGTGGTTTGTGGCCTTAAAGAGGTTACCATGGTAACAGCAGAGCGATGGGGGTCTAGTTCTGTTATCATTCATGGTCAGGTGACAGGATGAGTGAGGCGGCCTATGTGTGTGTGAGCGTGTGTGTGAGTGTGTGTGTGAGTGTGTGTGTGTGTGTGTGTGTGTGTGTGTGTGAATCGTCGGGTGTGAATTCTCAGAAGTGATGAGGTGATGAGTTGTTTCAGCTCTTTAGTTCCGTCATATTCATGATTACACACACACACACACACACACACACACACAGGGGAGGACATTGTGTGTGTGTGTGTGTGTGTGTGTGTGTGTGTGTGTGTGTGAACCACACCAGCCCATGTACATCACACAGTGTCAGTTTGATTTAGCTGGAGGAGGTTTTGATCGACGTTCAGGTAAAACCCTGTTTATTATCACACATGTGAATGTAAAAAGGTGAAAATGTGATTTGTTGTAAGTCAGTAAAGTGGAGTTCTGCTGTGCGATTCGACTGTTTTCTGCTGTTTTACCAGTTTCAGTTTGAACCTTCTGAAACCCAGCAGCCTTCAGTTTGAACTTTGTTTTACTTCAGCCTTTGAACAAGTGAAGATAAAACAGAAAAAAGTCCGTCTTCACCCGCATGAAGACACTCCTGTTTTCGTTTGAAAGCACAGGTTACCGTCTGCGCTCAGGAGGCTCTTCTCTCACTTGTTTCTCCTGAAGTTTTCCAAATCTATTCTTTTGGTTCTTTTTATTGTTGACTTAGGATTTATTTTGTAGTTATTAACTCACTTAACCAAGACTCAAAGGAATGATATATTTTTAAAGGATTTTTTTGCCAGAGTTCAGTTAGACATTTCACAGCCTGTGGGTTTCCGAGTGTTAATTCATGATTGATGCGAATATTTTTTACAACAAAAGGAAAAGTAGTTCCATGTGCAAGTTGGTTGCTGTGCTCGGGGTCGGTTTCTGTCAAAGTTTTTCAGGGATGGAGGGAAAACATGGCGGACGGATCGGAGAACAGTAAAGTGCCGTCTGTGGCCTGCAGGTTTCTGAATCAGGTTCCAACAGGAAAAGCAGAACTGCAGATCGGTTCTGTTTGAAAAGCAGAACGGCTGCTTGATCAGCCGGGTGATGTGAGGAGAAATCTGGAGTCTTTACATGTTTTAAATACATTTTTGATAGATTATGAAGCTCTGATGCCCAGATTATCAGATGAGACCAGACCACTGAAGTGCTGAGCAGCTTCTGGTTCCACCTCCTTTACAGCAGAACATGAAAACACATCTGGGAGGAAACTTCTTTGAACTTGTTCTGAGGCGACGCTGTGCTGCTTTATTGTTTGCATCAGGGCCGTTTGGTTTCGGGGAAGGACAGCTCTGTGTGTCGGCTCTGACTCCTCAGATCCTCCGGTGTCGCTCCTGTTTGCTGTCTGCTGAGTTGCTGCTGGGCGGCTTGACAGCAGGCAGGCGACCCACCACATGTGGATAAATAGTGTCGGGGCGGGTAGATATTTTGGTCCAGCAGACCCGGTGGAGGTGAAGGCTGCCGCTCTGTGCCGCAAAAAGACTGAAGCTACAAAAACAGCAAACAATGAAAACAAAGTAGAAAGTTTCTACTTGATGAGAGGTGGTGAAAGGATGAGAGGGACCAACTACCTCTTTACGTCTCAGATACGAGACAGTCACATTCATTTGTCATGACGGCAAAAAACTAAAAACTGAAGCCGGTCAACCCTTGGACACCTGAGAAAAGCCCCTTGATTTGTTTCAAAAACATGCAGAGAAAAAAAATTACTAGCATATCTCTGTTTAAAAAAAAAAAAAAAAGAGAAAAAGCAAAAAATAATATCACCAGAAAATTTGAAAAAATTATGAGACAGTTACAAAAAATAAGTCAGAAAATAAGCCACTTGTAAACTAGCAAAAATAATTTGGTAAAATGACAAGAAAACCGTTATTAAAATGATGAATGTAAAGGTCAGCTCAGTGTTACTGGATCAGGCTGGTTGAGATGCTTGTTGTGAGGGTAACTGAACCTCAGCTCTCATTATATGCTGATGACCTGCTCTTGTACATATATACAGTTTGAATGTTGTCACTGTGTATTTGAGGTGTGTGTGTTTTAAAGTGGACTTCCTCTGTCATTCTGCAGATCGAGTCCACATGAAGACGCTGCTCACACACACACATGAAGACCCATGAAGACACACTGGAAAATGCACACACATCATGTCTGAAGTGCAGTCCCTCTCCTCCCTTCATTACTCCCCCCTATCCCAGTCTCCTCCCGTCCTCTCTTCACCTCCTCCCCCGCTCTCCTCCCCTCTGAACAATGGCGATCCCTGGCTCCTCCCCCAAACCCAGCCCCAGCCCCACCCACACCTCTATCACTCAGAAGGAGGTTCCTTACCAAACATCTACACGCTGAGAATGCAGAAACCCCGAGGTGACCTCCCACCTCCTCATCTGCACACCTCCCCCCACCTCCCCTCACCCCAGGTAACTTCCCCCCACCTCCACCAGCCCCAGGTATCCTCTCCCCACTTCCTCCTCCCACCTCAGGTAACCTCCCCCCACCTCCACCAGCCTCAGGTAACCTCTCCCCACCTCCACCAGCCTCAGGTATCCTCTCCCCACTTCTTCCCTCCACCCGAGGTAACCTCCCCCCGCCTCCACCAGCCTCAGGTAACCTCCCCCCACCTCCACCAGCCTCAGGTATCCTCTCCCCACCTCCTCCCCCCACCTGAGGTACCCTCCCCCCACCTCCACCAGCCTCAGGTATCCTCTCCCCACCTCCTCCCCCCACCTGAGGTACCCTCCCCCCACCTCCACCAGCCTCAGGTATCCTCTCCCCACTTCTTCCCTCCACCCGAGGTAACCTCCTCCCACCTTCACCAGCCCCAGGAAACCTCCCTCCACATTTACCAGCCCCAGGTAGCCTCCACCCGCCTCCTCCAGACTCAGGTCACCTCCCCCCACCTCTTTTCCCATGACCTCCTGGAGTCCCAGTTCCTCCTGTCCAGCCAAAACCAGCACCAACGTCTCCATCAACCAGACCATGAGGACCAGAGCAGATCTGAACCACCCTGTCTGCTCAACAGCCACAGTTACTCCTACCAGGTCAGATAGGACTCTATTCTATTCTATTGTATTCTATTCTATTCTGTTCTTTATTACTTCTTTTCTGTTGGGAGCCTGAGTTGAAGTTAACCAACAACTCCTGCTGGTTCACTTGAATCTGGGTGGTTAGTGTGTTTTTCCATTCAAAGGAGCCTGAGGGTGTTTAATATGGACTAAACTAAGCAGCAGATTGTATTGATTGTACTGATTATCTTGCAGCAGTCACATGTATCGGCCTGAGTGCCTTTAAGATGATTAATCAGCTGTGGGGTTTGAGATTCCTGGAACTCCCACCAGACCACATGTGGAGTCTTTTCTCTACCTGCTGCCAGGTGGAAAAAATCAATGAACCCATTGATGTCTGTCTCCTTTAGACTTGTTTTTAGTTGAAGTTGCTGTAGCACTCGTCAAGGAAACCTTTCCTGCAAGTTTTTGTACCAGCTTGACTCTTGTACACCTGATCCAATTAAGGGTCACACACTTTCATACATGTCCTGTTCAGGTAGATCCATTTCCAGCATCAAGCCAGCATCCAGCATCAAGCCTGTAACTGGATCAGGTATGCAAGGGTAGACTTGGAACAAAGACTTGCAGGACAGATTGTCCTAAAGGACTGGGTTGAGATGCTCTGGGTTTTATGGATCAGCAGGTCCTGCCTTGCACAGCCGTCAGGCCAGCAAACACGAGTTCTCCAAGTTTTGTGATGACTTTGTGAACTTTGGTCTTTGCTCGTAGGTGGCAGAGGTTTAAGAACTTTCTATCTTATCTAAAGAAACATTCCTTCAGTTGTTATCCAAAAATATCTACCTGAGCAGGAGTGAGAAGAAAATACCAAATGATGTTGGGGCAATCTGCTTCACCACATTGTGTATAGAGAACACCTCTGAGGTGAAGTTCCTATTGTCATGAAAGGTGGAGATACTGTGAGTGTTTTGGTTGGGTACCAATAGTTTTAAGGATTTGGACCGGGCTTCTGTTGCTGGAAAGTTTACGTTTATTTAGAGAGTTTACAGTCTGAAAGGGCTTCACATGCCAACGGTTTATCCTAATAAAAAAACTGTCCAGATCCACAGCTTACTGGTAGGACAGAGCTGCATGCCAACACATGGCTCTGATATAGACTCACAGGAAATGGAAGAAACAAATTAAAGCCCCTGTGGCCAGTGCTGCTGACATTTCTATTTTTTATTTTACAAGTGGAATTTTTACTGTTTTTTCTGGTTTATTTAAGTGGTTCTGAGGTCCTGTGGTGCTGTATCCAGCCAAATCCTAAAAATATGGATCTTTAGTAGAACTGTATTGTTCTGTTCTCTTTATGTAAACTGTGGTTGTGGTTCCTCCAATATGAGTGTCACAGATCCTCCAGTTGGACTCACCAGGTTCCCCCTGTAGAGAGAACGAGCGCTGCACTGGGACTGCTCCTCTCCAAAATGAATGAAGTGGGTCTGGAACAGCAAACAACCCCTCTTTGAGCTGAAAATATGGTTGCACAGCAACACAAGTTTGTTTTGGATTCTTTATAAACACTCTTTTTACAACTGTCTTATTTCCAAAGTGGTGGAAAGAGGAACAGTCCTGGTGCAGTGCTCGTTCTTACCACAGGGAGGTGCTGATGGGTCAAACCTGGAGGATCTAACATGGAGAATATGCCACTGGATAGAGACAGACCACGACTGTCACTTTACAGACTTTCAAAATAATGTAATCCATCTCTCTCTCATCATAACCAGGACCAGCAGCTGGACCAGAGCCAGTTCAACACACACCTGGTCACACACACCCCGCTGTTGGACTCTCACACACTCCAGCCCGATGTTACTGATCTGCAGCACAATCACACGCACTTCTTCACACACTCCAACACACACACGGTCCACTACAATGGTGTGTATGGGTTGCCGGAGCCAGAGGACCAGGGGCCTGCAGAGCTGACACCACCCCAGCTGCAGTGCTCCCCGCTGGGCTGCGGATCGAGAGGAGACGGCCTGGGTGGGTGGAGCTCCATGGAGGTGAGCTCACCATCCGGCCTCCAGTGTTACTCGGACAGGTACCCCACCTGCCTGTCCCAGCCCTTCTGCAGCCCCCACACCCCCAGTCCCAGCCCTCATTACCCCGTCCCGCCCCAGGTCGCCTGCAGCCCCAGTCCTGGACTTGGCTTCGATGCCCAAACACCCATGCACCTAGGCAGCGATCACACCCACACCCACTGTCAAACTGAGCCTGACAGGTACAGCATGACCTCCGACCCAGGCCGACACGCCCCTCAGGTGTGCTGCCCCCCCAACCCGAGCCACAGCGCATCAAACCTGGACCCGACCGGCCTCCGTGATGTGGGGAATTTTCTCCAGAGCAGGAGCCAGGACTTTGTTGCTCCTACCCAGCCAGCAGTGCTCACCGGCGGGCAGAACTGGAGGGAGGAGTGGTGTGGAGGAGGAGGACGAGGAGGACGAGGAGGACGAGGAGGACGAGGAGGAGGAAGAGGAGGAGGAGGACGAGGAGGAGGAGGAAGAGGAGGTCGGACAGACCCTCACGTCCTCCAGTCCACGGCTCAGCATCAGAACCAGGTAGAGTTGCTTCAAAAGTCTGGAAAACTTAAAATTTCAGAGGCAATTTTTAGTTGTTTTTTTCTGGTTTTCTTTTCTTGATTCTTATTTTCTTTAACTTAACTTTAAAATTTTAACTTTTATCAACTTATCAATTTTATCAACTCTATTTAAAACATTTTTATTATTAATCATTATCATTATTATTATTTTATTATTTGTATTTTCTTGTAATGTTTTTATTACATATAGCATTATTTTATTTTTTCCTCACATTTGTATTCACTTTTGTATTTTACTTTTTTTGTTGAAATTTTGTTTTCCATTTTTTCTGGGGATCTTGTCTTTTATTTTCATTAACTTAATGATTTTTATCACCCTATTTACTTATAATATTTCTATTTTATTTTTATTAGATACAGTATTTGTTATTTTTTATTTTTTACATTTATTTCCTCACATTTATGTTCACTTTGGATTTTTTTTTTCTTTTATTTGGTTAACAGTTTGTTTTAAAATTTATTTCCCTTTCAGATTAAACTTCCACGGCATGAAAACAGCAGTGAGGCTTCAGACTGCAGGTAGGCTGGGTGAGGATGATGATGGTGAGGATGATGATGATGTGTTTTTTGTGTTCCTCCCTCCCAACATTACTCTTTCAGTATTATTTTGTAGTTTTTTTACTCATTATGTTCTGATGGGCGGCAGCTGTTGGCTGTAGTTTTCATTTACTGTTTTCCCAACGGAGTCAAAAAAGTCTAATCTAATCTAATTCTGTGTGTGTGTGTGTGTGTGTGTGTGTGTGTGTGCCAGGTTGATGTGTGCAGTGTGTCATCGTGACTTCAGGAGTTTGCCAGCGTTAAACGGACACATGCGATCTCACGGTGGCTTCAGATCTGCGACACACACACCTCACAACAGCAAGGTACACACACACACACACACACACACACACACACTCTCACACACTCACACACACACACACTCTTACAGTCTGGGTGTCTCTCCTCAGGGCGGGGGGGGGTCCTCCCCTCCCGTTATGCCCGTCTCTGTCACCTTCACTGCCGCCGCCCGGCCTCCCTCTGAGGAGGAGGGAGGGGGCGTGGCCAAAGGGTGGAGGCGGGGAAAGAGCAAGTGGCTCCGCCCCCTTGTCCTCCCTCCCTCCTCGTCCACAGGGGGCGCTGTGCTCTACCGCAGCCTGATGCGCCTCAACGCCGCCACTGAAGAGGAAGACGAAGGTGTCTCGGTTGCCGAGGACGACGGGGCGGTCGCTGTGAGCGACGCGGTGGAGGACAGGAGGGACGGGACAGTTGATGCTGAGGAAGTGGTTGCCAGGGGCAACGGGAGGGGCAGTGGGCGGGCTCAGGTGGCGGTCTACACCCCTCCCACCATGCTGTGCCCCGTCAGGGCGGGGCCGGGCCTGTTCTGCTCACTGACCAGAGGGAGGCAGCAGAGAGCAAAGAGCATCCAGCTGCACCGCCCCCACGGTAACACACACACACACACACACACACACACACACACACACACACACACACACCCTGTGTATCAGGCTTCAGTCTCAGGTGTTTCTCACACACCCTCCTCTGCCTCTGATTGGTTGGTCATTGCCTGCCTTCAGGTGTGTGGGCGGGGCTCAGAGGCATGGGGTGGGGTCCTGTCTCTGAGCTGATCGACTCTGAGACAGGAAACTCTGAGTTTTGGGTTCCAGAACAGCTGATCTGAGTCAGTTTGATCAACTCGGAGTAGTTTCACCTGGAGTTAAGCGCGTGACCCACAGCTGTAAAAAGACAGTGTCAATGGAGCCCCGATTTGACGAGTCACCATGGCAACGGGGAAGCGTCGGGCTGCGTTTTTCACCCCAGTTGAATTGGAAATCTTAATGCATTCATACAGAGAGTCTGAACAGGTTTTTTACTGCAACAGCGCTGCAGCAGCAAAGCAGAGGGAGACGGCGTGGGAGACTCTGCTGCTCCGGTCAGTGTGTAAGTTTAAATGGAGTCCGTTACAATCAATAATATTGCAGGGGGAAACTGCCTGAATGGTCGCCTATTAATTTATTTTATTTAGGTGCAACCCGTGGGGGAGAAGCGCACCTGGCAGCAGCTTAAGATGAAATATAAAAACATGGTTCAAACATCTATGCGAAAACTGGCCTGCTGACTGAATGAATGAGGAAGTTAAATACGGTGTGTGGCTGAAAGAGGGCGGACACAGAGAGAAACTCGAGGTTTCATTAGAAAAACCTGGTCCAGACCGGGTTAGTTTCATGGAGTCTGTTACCGCAGTAACTGAGCGAGAGCTTAAGTTCCCTCCCTCTGGGAAACAGGCTGGAGTTACCCCTCTGTCTCTGCTTTGACTTACCTCCCTCTGGGAAACGGAAAACTCAGAGACTCAGAGTTTTCACTAAACCTGCTTTGGGAAACGGAGCCCTGAAGACCAAGAGAATCTGGAAACACCGCTCTTAAGGAGGACTTTTCCATCAAAATTGATATTTGTGTATACAGAGAATGTCTAATATAGCACAGACGGGCTCTGGCCAAAGTGTCTCGAGTGTCTCCGTCTGCTCTGTGGAGACGGGCTCTGGAAATCACCGTAAAGCAGCACCTCTCAATGTGTGACATCATCACACTATTTAGAACAGATAGGTGAACTTAAAAAATCCAATATTCAGCTGAGTGTATTTTTTTAGCCCCAACTTTTGAAAACAGTATTCAAATTACTTGACAAAAAATTATTTCCAGAGAAAAGTGGATTTTTAGGGGTGTAGCCCCATAAACTCCCATTCATTCTGCACTCGCCCGCCAGCGCCCTCACATGGACAGAGACGTGTTTCCGAGACCTGGAAGTCAGAGGGGAGTGGCACTTCTCCCTGTATTAGAGATTCTCTGGAGTTGATGTTGTTTTCAGAGGAGCAGCCATTTTAATCATGTGGAGAATTCCCAGAGTTCCTTGCTGTTCAGGGACATGGGATCCTGATTGGCTCCCTT
>NC_043981.1:21015399-21020399 GCF_902150065.1 Myripristis murdjan
ACCAGCTCAGAGGAGAACCAGCTCAGAGGAGAATCAGCTCAGAGGAGAACCAGCTCAGAGGAGAACCAGCTAAGAGGAGAACCAGGAGAACCAGGAGAACCAGGAGCTATGGGAGAGGAGGACCCCCCCGGCAGCGGCGGCAGCGACGTTCCCAAAGCCGGGAAAACCAAAACGTCCAAGGAAGTTTACTTCTCGGTTCTGCCGGATAAATACGAACCTCTGATCGAGGAAGAGGAGGAGAGAGAGGAGACGCCGGAGGAGAGGAGGAGGAGGAAGGAGGAGAAGAAGAAGAGGAAGAAGCAGAAGTACAAGAAGTACAGAAAGGTGAGGAACGGCACACACACACACACACACACACACACACAGGAACACACACACACACACACACACACACACACACTCTGTAAACTGAACTGACAAAATGGGTTTGGGTTAAAGGGACAATTGAGGCTTTTTGTTTTGAATTTTCTCTAAAATAAACATTTGGTCTCATTTATCAGCAACAAGAAGAACAGCTGCAGGTTTTCTGTTTTTATTTCAGGGATAAAATCAGAAACTGTGGAAAACAAAGTAAGATTTAATATCTGACCTCAGAGCAACTAAACATTTTGCTGTGATATGTATATATATATATATATGTATATATTCTTGGGGTTCTTGTGTGTTAAACATGCTGGTAGGCTGAGGGTTAGTTAAAGAACCCGTTAACGTGGAACCGGTGGAACCTCTCAGGTGTGAATGTTCTGAACTTTTTAATCCACACAAAACCACTTGACTTTCCTCAAATCCAGGACATTTTAAAAAGAAGGGATCCTGTGACCCTGTAGAGCAGCTGTGTGATACTGCAGTAATACTGCAGTAATACTGCAGTATTACTATCTGAGAACCCTGGAGACATAACATCCAGAACACAAAGTGAAACAGTGTGTGTGGTTCACCACAGAGCTAACACACACACACACACACACACACACACACAGTCCAGCACTACAGCCTGAATATGACAGAGGCAGAGGAACATCAGAGTAAAACACAGATTACCAGGGGATTATCAAGTTGCTCTGATCACAGGAACCCATGGTTCTAAGAGTTCCACTTGTTTGCCTCTGCTGTTAATCGTTGACTCGGTGTGACCTTTGACCCCGAGCCTCGGCCTCGGCCCGAGCTGCAGACAGACGCTCAAAACAGGAAACACCGCAGCAGCTCCCTCAGACTGGCAAACAGAGCAGCCTGCCGCTGGGCTGAGGTCAGACCAGTTAGTCTGAGCCAATCTGAGCCAATCTGAGCTAATCCCCTTGTCTCCAGGTCAGTTTGGCTTGTTTCAGGATCACGTGAAGGTAAATGTGCTGAAACAGGCAGAGAGACACAGATCACACAGGACCAGCACAATGACTCCTGATTCATGAAAATCCTGGAAACAACTGGGATTATCTCAGATTAATTCAATTCAGTTCAATTCAATTTGATTTATTTATATAGCCCAGAATCACAAATTATAAATTTGTCACAAAGGGCTTTACAGGAAGTACAACATCCCCTGTCCTTGGACCCTCACATCGGATGAGGGTCCCTTTAACAGGGAGAGAAACAGGTGGTTGGGTTACTGCTGGACAGAGAGGCAGCCCACCGTACTGATACCTGTCAGGCTGAAGACATGAGCTTATAGTCTGGATTTAAAAGAATCCACAGATTGTGCTTGCCTGACAGCAGCAGGGAGGTTATTCCACGGCAGCGGGGCTCCACATCAAGGACACTGCTGTGGAGATCGTCCCGCATATCAAGTTCCTGGGGGTCCACGTGGCAGACGGCCTCACCTGGTCCCTGCACACCTCCTCCACTGTTAAAAATTATTTGGGTCACACTGCCACCTGCTGGGGACCTGGCGAAACAACGCTGCCTGTCGAGGGCAACAAGAACCACCAGGGACCCCACTCACCCCGTCATGGACGGTTTTCTGTCCGACCCTCGGGCAGAAGGTACCGCAGCTTCTACCCAACCACCATCAGACCTTTGACACCTGCACAAACCTCAGACTCTGAAACCACATAACACTCTGAGCAGACCTCAGCCTCACTCTTTACCTCCACCATCTATTTATTACGTTTTGGTTCTGCACATAAATCTTGCACATATATTTTTGTACATACATATTTATATATTTATTTATTTATACTGCCTCTCTCTGATTCTTTTATCCTTGTTCTTTTTATTCCTTTACTTTTTATGGTGTTTATCCAATCTTTTTATTGTGACCAATGCATCGTTTTTTCGTTTCACAGTGCATCTCTGATGTAATGTCGAGATGACAATAAAGGGAATCTGAATCTGAATCTGAATCTGAATCTGAAGTGATCTCGTCCCCCTGCACCACACAGTCAGCCTACAACTAACCAACTACCTGGATAAATAAATCAACAAACAAACCAACCTCTGGAGCCCCCAGGGGTCCTTGAGGAGGTTCAGGGGTTCTTGAGGAGGTTCAGGGGTCCTTGAGGAGGTTCAGGGGTCCTTGAGGAGGTTCCAGGGGTCCTTGAGGAGGTTCCAGGGGTCCTTGAGGAGGTTCTAGGGGTTCTTGAGGAGGTTCTAGGGGTTCTTGAGGATGTGATATGTGAATATGGAGGGCTGGTCAGGTTTCAGGTCAAAGGTCAAAGGTCAGCGGGGTTAACAGATTGGTCAGCTTTGATAAGTTCTTTCCTCTAATGAGTTTACCTCCTGTTTCCTGTTCCCTGCTTCCTTGCTTCCTGGTTCCTGTTCCCTGCTTCCTGTTTCTTGTTCCCTGCTTCTTGTTCCCTATTTCCTGTTTCCTGTTTCCTTTGCCCTGCTTCTTGTTACCTGCTTCCTGTTCCCTGCTTCCTGTTTCTTGTTCCCTGCTTCTTGTTCCCTACTTCCTGTTTCCTGTTCCCTGCTTCCTGTTCCCTGCTTCCTGTTCCCTGCTTCCTGTTCTCTGCTTCCTGTTTCTTGTTCCCTGCTTCTTGTTCCCTACTTCCTGTTTCCTGTTCCCTGTTCCCTGCTTCCTGTTCCCTGCTTCCTTGCTTCCTGGTTCCTGTTCCCTGCTTCCTGTTCCCTGTTTCCTGTTTGCTGCTTCCTTACTTCCTGTTTCCTGTTTCCTGTTCTGTGCAGAACGTCAGGAAGGCTCTGCGTTTCGGCTGGCGCTGTCTGCTCGCCGGCCTGCAGAGCTTGGCGTCCGGTTATGCCACGCCCCTTTCAGCCGCCACCACGCTGGTGATAGACGCTCAGCGCGCCGCCGGCAGCAAGGCATGATGGGAGTGTGGACCTTTACTGTGAAGAGAATAAAAGCACAGGGTGTGTGTTGCAGACTGTGTTGTGTGTGTGTGTGTGTGTTGGTGAAGAGAGGAGGAGGAGGAGGTGATGAAGATGAGACAGAGGATGAAGGTGTCGAGCGTAAAAATGCAAAACTAAATTCTGAATATTTCCATCGTTTAATCAGCAGAGACGACGCCTGGTTCTGCCCAAAGATCTCAATTGAAATATATTTTGAAAAAGTTATAATTCCATTTATTAAAAAAAAAAATAGTGCCATGTTTTTATTATTTTTATTTTTATTTACCAGCAGCTGATAGTCTTACTGTCTAATAAAATATTTTTTAAATATGATTAATTATGATTAATTATAGTTTGCTCGCCTGACAGTAAAAAACAAAAACAGACTGAATCCATGTTTGGCTTCGCTCTTTTGGTGAAATGATGTTATCGGTTTTAATTTTTTTGTAAATTAATTACTATCATTAGTTAATTATTCTAATTAGAGCCTGCATTGTGTATTCATAAACTCCATCAGCGTTTATATGACCTGAATATACAAACACTGTGACGGCTCTGTGTTAATATTGCTGTTATTATATGAGTGTTTACATTACTGTAATACTGGTTTTATTATAATACTGTATTACTGGTTTTATTGTAATACTGTAATATTGATTTTATAATATGTGTTGTAATATTGCTGTTTGTAATCTCCGTGGTTCCTGCAGCTTCAGATGGATGAACTAGTTTTCCTTCAGAGAACCTGGAAACGAGCTCTTTGATATGTTTTCTTGCACAAATAAAAGTGTGCTGAACAAAGTCTTAATATTTGGTCTTTCAATATTGTTCTTTTCAGTTACAGTGTGTGTGTGTGTGTGTGTGTGTGTGTGTGTGTGTGTGTGTGTTGTCCTCAGAGTACGGTGCATCCAGGCGTTCCGGTTATTCTAGTTCACTAAAATGAAAGTAAAACTCAAAATGAGGTGAGAAACAACAAATACAAATGACAACTAGACTAAACTGACTGAAGTGAGGTTGTGTTGTTAGAAAACTCCAGTGCAGAGTGTGTGTGTGTGTGTGTGCGTGTGTGTGTGTGTGTGTGTGTGTGTGTGTGTGTGTCTCTGCCTTCACAAAGTGAAGAGCTAATCTGACAAACAGCAGCCAGATTAGAATAAAACCACTGACTCCCACTGACACTGACAGCAACAACAACTGAACTGGGACCAGTGAGCCCAGCCTGGAGACTGAACTGGAAACTAAAATTAAAACTGTGCACAGACATTACTAAAGAAAAGGATCAAATATAAAGATCCACCTGTCAAAGATCCAAACAGGCGAGGGTCACAGAGCGTGACCCAACATGCAGAGAGCAGGGAGGCAGCCGGAGGGCGCCACCTGCAGGTAATTAAAGCCCAACAGACGGGTCCAAACACGTCCCGTCTGTTGGGCTTTAACCTGTCAAACAAGTCTCCCTGTTTTTATTTTCACTCGTTCAATTTAACAGAGCAGCAGACAGACAGCTGGCAGGTACAGGGAGGCGTCGCACCTCAACAGACCACAAGGGGGCACTGTTCCACCGGCCTGCTGCAAGACCCAACCCCTCCTGTCTGTCTCTCTGCAGCTACAGACAGACACGCAGCGGCTCAACCAGAGAGAGAGAGAGACGGAGAGAGAGAGACAGAGAGAGACAGAGAGAGAGACGGGGAGAGAGAGAGACAGAGAGAGAGAGAGAGAGACGG
>NC_043981.1:21027899-21042899 GCF_902150065.1 Myripristis murdjan
GGAGTGGCGAGGCTTACAGCTTCATTAGATGCTGACAAGGGAACCCAGCGGCTCACCTGGACATGGAGCACGGAGGCGTGGCTCCACCTGACCCGCCCACGACGTGACATCATCACTGAGCGCATCGCGGCAACGACAAGACAGCTAGCTTTAGCCAGGAAGCTGAAATGTTTCACTGCTTGGATGAGTTTAATAAGTGTGTGTGTGTGTGTGTGTGTGTGTGTGTGTGTGTGCGCAGCGGTGGAGTGGAGCCCCGCCCCCTGGCGTCTCTGGCCGCCGGCTCTGCTGTCGTTCTGCTTCAGCGTGGGAACGATGATCGGAGCGCCGCTCGCCTGGCTCAGCCCGAGCTGGAGACAGCTGCACCTGTCGCTCTCTCTGCCCCAGGTGCTCTGTCTGCCTGTCTGCAGGTACACACACTCACACCTGTCTGTCTGCCTGCAGCAGGTGTCTCTGTATTCATGGTAGAAAGCGCGGTGAGCGACCAATCAGAGCGCAGTATTGATGTGATGGCCTCTCAGTCTGATCCCAGAGTCTCCTCGCTGGCTGCTGCTGAAGAGGAGGATGGACGTGCTGGACCGTTACCGTGGCAACAGCCCGGCTGACAAACAGTGCTTGGAGCAGGTACACACACACACACACACACACACACACACACACACACACTTGAACTCACTGACCTACTAATTTACTTTTTTACTAAGACAGTGTGTGTGTGTGTGTGTGTGTGTGTGTGCATGTGTGTGTGTGTGTGTGTGTGTGTGTGTGTGTGTGTGTGCAGCTGTTGGACACAGCTTGGTCTGACATGCAGAAAGCACCTGAGGTGGGGGAGGAGCCACGGCCACCTGCAGACCACGCCCCCTGTGACATCAGCCACCTCAAACACCCGACCATCCTCCTCCGCCTGTCCGTCATGAGCTACCTGAGGTGTGTGTGTGTGTGTGTGTGTGTGTGTGTGTGTGGAGGGGGGGTCGGGTGGGGGGAGTGACCTTCCACACAGTAACAACGGTGACGAGGACAGCGGCCCTCAGAACAGCACCTGAGCACCTGAGCACCTGAGGACCTGAGCACCTGAGCACCTGAGGACCTGAGCACCTGAGGACCTGAGGACCTGAGCACCTGAGGACCTGAGGACCTGAGGACCTGAGGACCTGAGCACCTGAGGACCTGAGGACCTGAGCACCTGAGGACCTGAGGACCTGAGCACCTGAGGACCTGAGGACCTGAGGACCTGAGGACCTGAGCACCTGAGGACCTGAGGACCTGAGGACCTGAGCACCTGAGGACCTGAGGACCTGAGCACCTGAGGACCTGAGCACCTGAGGACCTGAGGACCTGAGCACCTGAGCACCTGAGGACCTGAGGACCTGTTCAGACACATAAGTGCATTACGTCATTATTAAGAAAACAAAGAGTTAAATAAATGAATGAATTAATCATCTAAAAATGTAAAAATGGAAACAATGGAAATGAAGCTTGAAGGTAAACACAGTCAGCTGTGCTCACCTGAGCGCCGACAGGTGAGCTGGGAAACACATTTACAGGTTAAACATTAAAACACGTTAACATGCGAAACATTAATAACCCAAACACTGCAACAGCACCACCAGCAGGGGGCAGCACACACACACACACACACACACACACACACACACACACACACACACACACACCCTGGTCACATGACCTGCTGTGTGTCTCCTGTGCAGCTTTGCGTCGGCGCTCACCTACTACGGCATCTGTCTGAATGTGGGCTCGTTCGGCGTCGGCGTTTACTCCGCCCAGTTCTTCTCCGGCCTATCAGAAGCCCCCTGCCTGCTCGTCCCCTTCCTATTGGCTCGCTGGGGCCGCCGGCCAATCAGCATGCTCGCTCTGTTCCTCAGCGGCGCCGCCTGCTTCCTGTCACTGCTGCTGGGACGATACCACTGTGAGGAGCACACACACACACACACACACACACACACTCACACACACACACACACACACTCACACACACACACACACACACACACACACACTCACACACACACACACACACACACTCACACACACACACACACACACACACACTCTTACCCCTTTTCCACCAAAGCGGTCCCAGGGCTGGTTCAGAGCCTGACTCTAGATCTTTGTTTTCCCACCGCCCAAGCACCGGCCAAACTGGTTCCAAACTGGTTCCAAACTGGTTCCAAACTGGTTCCAGGTGAGCCCCAACTCCGAGCAGGGGCTCAACAGGGGCCAGAGAAAGAACCCCCCACGTCATTGGTGGGCGGGGCTACAGACCCAAACAGGAACAGTGAACACTATAAACCTTAAGCAGTAAGCCCTGAGAGGCCGTGGGTTACACGCGGCATGGAACGCGGCTCAGCCAATCACATGTCAGGATGGGAAGCAGCCGTTTATAACTGAACAGAGTCGTCATTCGTTCTGACCACGAATACGACGGGGGGCGGCAGTAACCACGTTTCTGCCTCTGGGTCAGTGCAGGCGTGTAAAGACACGAGCGGCACGTTCATGACTCATAAACCCAGATCCTGCTGCTCCTGTTTGGGGAAGCAGCCGCACCCCGACTGCCTGCTCAGCCTCGGGACAGAGACAGAAGCTGTGTCCCAGTTCAGGCTCTGCATCCTTCAGTCCGCATCTGAAGGCCCGTCCCGTCCCAACACTCTGAAGGCCCGTCCCATCCCGTCCCAACACTCTGAAGGCCTGTCCCGTCCCAACACTCTGAAGGCCTGTCCCGTCCCGTCCCAACACTGTGAAGGCCCGTCCCGTCCCGTCCCAACACTGTGAAGGCCTGTCCCGTCCCAACACTCTGAAGGCCCGTCCCGTCCCGTCCCAACACTGTGAAGGCCCGTCCCGTCCCAACACTCTGAAGGCCTGTCCCGTCCCGTCCCAACACTGTGAAGGCCCGTCCCGTCCTGTCCCAACACTGTGAAGGCCTGTCCCGTCCCAACACTCTGAAGGCCCGTCCCATCCCGTCCCAACACTCTGAAGGCCTGTCCCGTCCCAACACTCTGAAGGCCTGTCCCGTCCCGTCCCAACACTGTGAAGGCCCGTCCCGTCCCGTCCCAACACTGTGAAGGCCTGTCCCGTCCCAACACTCTGAAGGCCCGTCCCGTCCCGTCCCAACACTGTGAAGGCCCGTCCCGTCCCGTCCCAACACTGTGAAGGCCCGTCCCGTCCCAACACTCTCAAGGCCCGTCCTGTCCCGTCCCAACACCCTGAAGGCCCGTCCCGTCCCGTCCCAACACTCTGAAGGCCCGTCCCGTCCCAACACTCTCAAGGCCCGTCCCGTCCCAACACTTTGAAGGCCCGTCCCGTCCCGTCCCAACACTCTGAAGGCCCGTCCCGTCCCAACACTCTGAAGGCCTGTCCCGTCCCGTCCCAACACTCTGAAGGCCCGTCCCGTCCCAACACTCTGAAGGCCCGTCCCGTCCCGTCCCAACACTCTGAAGGCCTGTCCCGTCCCAACACTCTGAAGGCCCGTCCCGTCCCGTCCCAACACTGTGAAGGCCCGTCCCGTCCCAACACTCTCAAGGCCCGTCCCGTCCCGTCCCAACACCCTGAAGGCCCGTCCCGTCCCAACACTCTGAAGGCCCGTCCCGTCCCGTCCCAACACTCTCAAGGCCCGTCCCGTCCCGTCCCAACACCCTGAAGGCCCGTCCCGTCCCAACACTCTGAAGGCCCGCCCCGTCCCAACACTCTGAAGGCCTGTCCCGTCCCGTCCCAACACTTTGAAGGCCCGTCCTGTCCCGTCCCAACACTCTGAAGGCCCGTCCCGTCCCGTCCCAACACTCTCAAGGCCCGTCTCGTCCCAACACTTTGAAGGCCCGTCCCGTCCCGTCCCAACACTCTGAAGGCCCGTCCCGTCCCGTCCCAACACTCTGAAGGCCCGTCCCGTCCCAACACTCTGAAGGCCTGTCCCGTCCCGTCCCAACACTCTGAAGGCCCGTCCCGTCCCAACACTCTGAAGGCCCGTCCCGTCCCGTCCCAACACTCTCAAGGCCCGTCTCGTCCCAACACTTTGAAGGCCCGTCCCGTCCCGTCCCAACACTCTGAAGGCCCGTCCCGTCCCGTCCCAACACTCTCAAGGCCCGTCTCGTCCCAACGCTCTGAAGGCCCATCCCGTCCCGTCCCAACACCCTAAAGGCCCGTCCCGTCCCAACAATCTGAAGGCCCGTCCCGTCCCAACACTCTGAAGGCCCGTCTCGTCCCAACACTCTGAAGGCCCGTCTCGTCCCGTCCCAACACTCTGAAGGCCCGTCCCGTCCCGTCCCAACACTCTCAAGGCCCGTCTCGTCCCAACGCTCTGAAGGCCCATCCCGTCCCGTCCCAACACCCTGAAGGCCCGTCCCGTCCCAACAATCTGAAGGCCCGTCCCGTCCCAACACTCTGAAGGCCCGTCTCGTCCCAACACTCTGAAGGCCCGTCCCGTTCCAACACTCTGAAGGCCCGTCTCGTCCCAACACTCTGAAGGCCCGTCCCGTCCCAACACTCTGAAAGCCCATCCCGTCCCGTCCCAACACTCTGAAGGCCCGTCCCGTCCCAACACTCTGAAGGCCCGTCCCGTCTCGTCCCAACACTCTGAAGGCCCGTCCCGTCCCAACACTCTGAAAGCCCGTCCCGTCCCGTCCCAACACTCTGAAGGCCCGTCCCGTCCCAACACTCTGAAGGCCCGTCCCGTCCCGTCCCAACACTCTGAAGGCCCGTCTCGTCCCAACACTCTGAAGGCCCGTCTCGTCCCGTCCCAACACTGAAGGCCCGTCTCGTCCCGTCCCAACACTCTGAAGGCCCGTCTCGTCCCAACACTCTGAAGGCCCGTCTCGTCCCGTCCCAACACTCTGAAGGCCCGTCTCGTCCCGTCCCAACACTCTGAAAGCCCGTCCCGTCCCAACACTCTGAAAGCCCGTCCCGTCCCGTCCCAACACTCTGAAGGCCCGTCCCGTCCCAACACTCTGAAAGCCCGTCCCGTCCCGTCCCAACACTCTGAAGGCCCGTCCCGTCCCGTCCCAACACTCTGAAGGCCCGTCCCGTCCCAACACTCTGAAAGCCCATCCCGTCCCGTCCCAACACTCTGAAGGCCCGTCTCGTCCCAACACTCTGAAAGCCCATCCCGTCCCATCCCAACACTCTGAAAGCCCATCCCGTCCCGTCCCAACACTCTGAAGGCCCGTCCCGTCCCGTCCCGTCCCGTCCCAACACTCTGAAGGCCCGTCCCGTCCCAACACTCTGAAGGCCCGTCCCGTCCCGTCCCAACACTCTGAAGGCCCGTCCCGTCCCAGTTCATCCAAAGGATCCTTCAGATGCTCCTCCTTTTCAGCCTTTGGTAGCCGATTCGGAGGATGCACCGCCACACGGGCTCCCGTATCCCAAGATGCTTTGCGTGCTGCTGCTCAGTCTAAAAAGTGAACTGAAGTGGCCACAGCAGCATCTGAATTCAGGTTTAATATTATAAAATATTCAGTTTTTCCTCATTTGAACATCCAAACCCAAAGCCCTTTCTTTACTGTTCTGTCTGTCTGACGGAGAGAAACGTGATCTTTCTGTCTCCGGAGTTTGTTGTCATGGTAACGGCAATTAGCCGACCAGGAAATACTCCGAAGGCCAAACCGTCCCGTTTGGTTGATGGGGAGGACCCACGTATCCCAGCATGCACTTCACCCCGAGTGGCATGACGTCAGGACGCGTCGTCCGAAGTCCAGGTCCTCCGGAGGACGCAGACCCTGAACTGGGACAGAGACAGAGACGCTGCAGCCGCCGGGCTGAGGGAGGGCAGTTTGATGATGAAGGGATGAAGCTGCCGTGACAACGGCATGTCCTGCAGAGGGTTAATACAGTATCACTCATTCATTCATTCATTCATGTTGGTTGTTGTGATTCTGAGTGAGCGTCATCACGTTTCACTCTGACGTCATGACGTGGCTCCTCTTGGCTCCTCTTGGCTCTCTGGTGGAAAAACAAACCGGTTCTTTGTTGGAACCAGTTCAGCACCGATCCAGCAGCAGGTGCTTTTGGTGGGAAAGGGACATGATTTTATTTTCAGTGTCCTGATTGGCTGCTGTGACCCTGCTCTGTTCTGATTGGCTGCTGTGACCCTGCTGTGTTCTGATTGGCTCCCTGGGTCTTCCTGTTAGCAGACGTTTAATTTGATAGTTAATTTAAATCGATTGATGGAAACATTGATTGATTGATGACATCACTCTGTGGGCGGTGCATAGGACTGAAAACACAGTCAAACAAACAGCTCAGGCTGATCAGTGGCAGATATTGATCAGTGGTAGATATTGATCAGTATTACCCTCTTAAGACCCGAGCTCCTGTATATGCATTTTTTATTTCTCTTTGCTATTTTGCCTTATTGGACCCTGATAAGTTTAAAAACTAAGCATCATCTTTTTACATGGTGTACTTTTAGAGAAAAATGATGTGGACACTGGTTCTCAATTTCCTTAAAACTCAATCAAATCAAAAGTCAAAAGGGTGCAAAAGTCTTTATTTCCACCCTGAACATTGCAGGTTTTGTCCTGACTGCTTTGTCTTGTATTGATAACACATACAAACATATTTTTGAATGTGTTTTGAATATCACAGTGCAAAAAACCACATGGAGTAACAACATGTTTGCCCCTGTGGACAGTCCCAGCCTCAGTCAGGCATCATGTGCTGCTAACAAAACATAAAACATGTGTGTTAGGAAGTGTGAGGGTCCACATACACAGCCAGGCGGCCCCAGGTAAGCAGAATGAACTGCTACAGTAATATGACCCAAAATGTGATGTCCATGCATACGCCAGGTCCTGAGAGGATGTATTGATGTATTGATAGGTGATCATGTGTGCAGGTGACCCGGTGCTGGTGATCAGTTTCGCTCTGTTTGGGAAACTCTGCATGCTGACCGTCGTCTTCGTGTCTCTGCTGTACGGCATCGAGCTGTTCCCCACTGTGATCAGGTACACACACACACACACACACAGACACACACACCCGCACACATGTACACACACACACACACACACTGTTCAGTTTTTTCCAGTTGTGAGCTGTGTTAATGTCTGTGCGTGTGCGTGTGTGTGTGTGTGTGTGTGTGTGTGTGTGTGCAGACAGAGGTGTGTGTCCCTGGTCAACCTGTGTTTCCGGGTGGGCTGTCTGCTGAACAGCGTGGTGACGGCGGGCGGAGCGATCTCATTGGCTGCCATGCTGCTGTACGCCAGCGGCCCCGTGCTCGGCTGCTTCCTGCTGCTGCTGCTGCCCGAGACCCGCGGCCTGCCGCTGCCCGATTCGCTGCAGGACTGTGACAGACAGCTCAGGCCCCGCCCACCCAGCCTGACCGCCCTGTGGAGGAGACGGTGAGGCGCACGCACACACACACACACACACACACACACACACACAGACACACACACACACACACACACAGGAACAGGGGCGCCGTATATGGGGGAAAAGTTAGGACAAGTCCAAGGGCCCTTGCCTGACAGGGGCCCCAAAAAATATGTAAAAACCAATATAAAATTATTAAACCATCATCGAGTAAATATATATATATTGTTATGACCCTGGCCTAGGGGTACCAGGGTCACACACGATGGTTGCCCTGCTCTTCCCACTCCCAAGTACACCAGCCAACAATACACTATTTTGAAGGCAAAGTAGCAGTTTTATTAAACTTCAGAGAGAGCACAGCCAAAATAATAAATAAACCGCTAACTCAAACTCCCTGCCTTACCTGTTAGAAAACAAATTAAACAAAAGACAATCAAACTTACCTACCTCCTAATCTAAAGTAAAACAGGAGAAAAAGAACTATAACAAAAAGGCTTCTCCCTCCTACAGAGGACTGCTACTTCTCTCACTAATATTTACAATATTTACAAAGGTGGTGACGGGGTCACCACAAAACACACAATGCTAAGGGCAGATAATTTTCCACTATTCAAAACCGATGTCTATCTAACACTCAAATCACAGACGCTGGAAATAGTTGGCTGCTGTCGGTTGGGAGTCAGAGAGTCAGAGACTGACGGCTGGGATCAGCTGGCATTTAAAGGGAATGATCAGCCAATCAGCGGCAGCAGCTCGGTCACGTGGTCAGCTGGGAGAGGCTCGCACACCTGCAGCTCATGAAAACAGACAGCTGATTTCTGATGCAGAGAGGGAGGGGAGAGAAAGAGCTGTCAGCACACAACAAAAAGTAAACACAACAGACACATGACCCCTGGTCATAACACCTCCCCACCCAAAGAAAATCAAACATGTTCCCCCTACAGAACATGTCTGATTTTTTTTTTTTTTTTTTTTACACTAACTAGGAGCGAGACAGTGCATCAGCCATAATATTGTCTAAACCCTTCTTATAACGAATTTCAACATCAAAATCCTGAAGTAAAAGAGACCAGCGCATAAGGCGTTGGTTGCTATTCTGCATCCGGAACAAAAAAACGAGTGGGTTGTGGTCGGAGAAAACGACAGTGGGCACTGGGCTGGAGCTAACATAAACAGAAAAATGCTGGAGAGCCAGCAACAAAGACAGGGCCTCCTTCTCAATTGTGCTATAGTGCAACTGGTGTTTGTTGAACTTTTTGGAGAAGTAGGCTACAGGATGGTCAATGCCACTGTCATCCTCCTGCAAGAGCACTGCGCCCGCTCCATGCGCACTGGCATCCACTTCCAACTTAAACGGACGCGCAAAGTTGGGAGCAGCGAGCACAGGGGCACTGCAGAGGAGAGCTTTAGCAGCCTCAAAAGCGGACTGACATTCCCCCGACCACTGAAAAGGGGTTTTAGGACTAACTAAACCTGTCAACGGAGCTGTGACGTCAGCAAAGTTTTTACAGAAGGCCCTATAGTATCCAGCCATCCCCAGAAAACGGCGGAGTTCACGGCGCGTTTGAGGAGCTGGGAAATTCAGAATGGCCTGCACTTTGGAAGAGACAGGGCTAACGCAACCCTGTCCCACTTGCTTGCCCAGATATGTTACAACAGCCTTCCCAAACTCACACTTGGCCAAGTTGAGGGTGAGGGAAGCGTTTTGCAGCCGGGTGAAGACGTCACAGAGAGTGTCCAAATGTTCAGACCAGGTGGATGAATACACAACAATGTCATCTAAATATACACCACAATTTTCAACGCCACACAACACTGTATTCATCAGCCGCTGGAAAGTGGCAGGTGCGTTCCGTAGACCAAACGGCATGACGGTGTATTGCAGGAAATGATCCGGGGTGACAAAGGCACTAATTTCAGAGGCACGGGGTGTAAGTGGAACTTGCCAATATCCTTTAAGGAGGTCCAATTTAGTGACAAATTTGGCCGAGCCCACGCGGTCGACCAAATCGTCCATGCGCGGGAGAGGAAATGAATCGGGTTTGGTGATGCTATTCAGCCTCCGATAATCATTGCAAAAACGGGGGGTCTGATCGGATTTTGGCACCAACAACGATGGTGAACTCCAGGGACTACAACTGGGAACAGCAAAACCATTCTCCAAGAGATACTTTACCTCTTTTTGCATTACAGCACGTTTGGTTGGATGGACACGATATGCGTGCTGTTTTATGGGTTTGTGATTCCCTACGTCAATGTCGTGAGACAGTACGTGTGTTTGGGTGGGAGTACCACCGAAAAGTTTTGGGAAATTTTGGATGAGCTTACTAATGTCACCTCTGGCCGAATCACACAAGTGTGCCAAATGGGCATCTAAATTGGACAAAATCTCAGTGTTACACAGGCGAGCACATAAAACAGAAGCGCCAATGTCATCCAGCCCGTCATCTTTTGGGTCATAAGCGGGCCGGGAGACAGCGACGGAGGCTACCGGAGAGACTACCGGCGACGAGGCACTTGATGCGCGGTCAACATACTGTTTGAGCATGTTGATGTGGCACACACGAGTTTTCCTTTTACGATCGGGGGTTTGGATCACATAATCTGTGTCACTGATTTTGCGGTCAATTACATATGGGCCGGAGAATTTTGCCTGCATTACAGAGCCACCAACAGGTAACAAAACTAAAACACGGTCACCTGGTTGAAAAGAACGCACCACAGTTTTCTTATCAAAATTTTGCTTCATTTTGGACTGAGCAGAGGAGAGAGACTCACGGGCCATTTCACAAGCGTGATGTAATCTCTCCCGAAATGAACTGACATAATCCAAAATGTTCTGGCCACTGGACTGGTGGGAGAGCCACCGCTCCCGCAACAGGCGCAGAGGACCGCGCACAGTGTGACCAAAAACTAACTCAGCGGGACTGAAACCCAAGGACTCCTGTTGAGTTTCCCGCACAGCAAACATCATCAAAGGCAACCCTTCATCCCATTCACGGTTCGACTCCGTGCAGAATTTGCGAAGCATACTTTTAAGCGTCTGGTGAAACCTTTCTAGGGCACCTTGACTCTCTGGATGATAGGCACTGGACGTTTGGTGTTTGACATTTAATTCAGACATTACCTGAGCGAAAATCTTAGACATGAAATTTGTGCCTTGGTCGCTTTGGATGCGTTTGGGAAGACCAAATGTGGAGAAGAACTTTACAAGTGCTTTGACAATGGCACGGGCCTTCAGTGTGCGCAGCGGGATAGCCTCAGGATAACGGGTGGCTGCACACATCACCGTGAGGATGTACTGGTGACCAGACTTGGTTTTTGGTAAAGGCCCAACGCAATCAACAATGACATGCTCAAATGGTTCACAAATTACTGGAATGGGATGCAGTGGAGCAGCAGGAATCTTTTGGTTCGGTTTACCAGAGACTTGGCAGGTGTGGCACGAACGACAAAACTTAACCACATCCGACTTTAAGCCGGGCCAGAAGAAATAACGCAAAATGCGTTTATAGGTTTTGCTGATACCTAAATGACCAGACAGACAATGATCATGGGACAGAGTCAAGACCTGCAAGCGGAGAATCTTTGGGACTACAATTTGTCGCACGGACTCATGTGTAACACTCGAAGACCAACAGCGCATCAGAACACCATCATCCAGAAGGTAAGTCACAGTCTTATCAGGGGATTGCTTATTTACCTGGGACAGACAGTATGTTAAAGTGGGGTCAGTTTGCTGTTCTCTAATGAGATGCTCCCTATCTACTGGCATTTTCAGACACTCATCGGGGCAAAGCTCAACAGACACGTTACATTTTACGTCACCATTTTTGTGGGCTGCGCTTGTCTGAACAGAATCACTTAAAGAGTCACCTAAATCCACACACTCAGAAGTTTCGGGGATTGTGCCCGTCTGAACAAAATCACACAGAAAAGAGTCACGTAATTCCACACAGTCAGCATTTTTACGTGCCTGCGCACGAGTGACGGCACACACAGGAAACAGAGGGGGCGAGTCTAGCGCAGCGGGCGAGACGCAAACCGTGAGGGTCGGGTCGTCAGTAACTACCGGGGACGGAAAAACTTTCCCCCCCGCCACATCATTTGCAAGAATTAAGTCAATGCCAGCTATCGGCAGCTGGGGCCTCACAGCAATTTTGAATTTGCCTGACACGACTGGAGAGGTTAGCTGGACAAAATGGAGAGGCGCACGCACCGCAGTCAACTCTACTCCCCACACCAGACTATCTGCGCCATAATATGAGTCAGCCGAAAAAGGCAGGACACCTTCACGAATGATTGTTTGTTTTGCACCGGTATCCCGGAGGATAGTAATTGGGACGCTATCTGCCTCACCCACTAAAGAAACAGAGCCCTTGGTCACAAACGGACGGAAATCTTCATCGATCTCCTCACACTCGACTGAGGGCTGAGGAGGAATAGATGTGGATTTGGTGTGAATCAGACCAACCGGTGAGGGTGTTTTGGCATTTTTGGACAGCTCTTTCTTTTTAAGAGTGGGGCAGTTGGCGATGAGGTGTCCTATCTCATGGCAATAGAAACATTCTCGCTGTTCCGACACAGCAGTGGGGTCACGGCGAACACTTCTGGGGGACCTAATTCTCCTGCTGGGAACTGGATCCCGCCGAATTGGAGGAGAAAAGGCACTTTTGTGCGTTAACGCAAATTCATCGGCCAATACGGCAGCAGCAGTAATAGATGAGACCTTCTGTTCATTTAAATAAACAACAACACGCTCTGGGAGACAGTTTTTAAATTCCTCCAGCAGGAGGAGCTCACGAAGGTCATCCATAGACTTAACCTTGCTGGCCTGACACCATTTGTCAAAAAGCGCGCCTTTCTCTCTCGCAAACTCTACATAAGTCTGGGTGGCAGTCTTTTCACATTTTCTAAATTTCTGCCTATAGGCTTCAGGCACTAATTCATAAGCACGAAGTACGGTGGCTTTCACAATATCATAGTTAAGACTATCCTCTATAGACAGAGATGTACATACTTCCTGAGCCTTACCTACCAGTTTACATTGGAGCAGGAGGGACCACATATTTTTTGGCCAGTTCAGAGTAGCTGCTATGCGCTCAAAAGCATTAAAATAGGAGTCAACCTCAGACTCTCTGAACGGTGGGACTAAGGCAATGTGCTTGCTCACATCAAAGCAGTCTCGAGCTCGGGGTTTAGGTAAGGGTGGTCGGGATGCTGGGATGGGACTGGAAGCTACAGAGGCTCCCCTCTCTAGCTCCAGAGCCCTTACCCTCAAGTGCATGGCTTCCACCTCCAACTCACGGTTTCGCAGCTCCACCTCCCTTATACGCAGTGTCAATGCGAGATCCTCAGTTTTCATTCCTCGCGAAGGGGGGTCCATGAGTGGGGTTGTAACACCAGCTTCACCCTCAGCTCCAACATCAGAAGCTGATTCAAAGTAACCCCTGGCACAGAGCTCCTGAAAGACTAGCTCCTTGATTTCTTGTTTTTTTGCATTCAGAGGCACATGCACATCAAAAAAAGTTGCAATCAGACACAGATCATCCCTCGTACATCTATCCAATTTTGCCACTGTTGGATCAGTAGCGAAATCCTCCAATTTAAACTCCATACCGCCACCCCCACAAAAGAAAAGACTGCCAGCCAGACAAGCAGAGACAAAAAGACAAATACTCACCAAACTTACCCGAAACGACGAACGAATAAAATAATTGACGAGCCCCCAAATCATGTTATGACCCTGGCCTAGGGGCACCAGGGTCACACACGATGGTTGCCCTGCTCTTCCCACTCCCAAGTACACCAGCCAACAATACACTATTTTGAAGGCAAAGTAGCAGTTTTATTAAACTTCAGAGAGAGCACAGCCAAAATAATAAATAAAACCGCTAACTCAAACTCCCTGCCTTACCTGTTAGAAAACAAATTAAACAAAAGACAATCAAACTTACCTACCTCCTAATCTAAAGTAAAACAGGAGAAAAAGAACTATAACAAAAAGGCTTCTCCCTCCTACAGAGGACTGCTACTTCTCTCACTAATATTTACAATATTTACAAAGGTGGTGACGGGGTCACCACAAAACACACAATGCTAAGGGCAGATAATTTTCCACTATTCAAAACCGATGTCTATCTAACACTCAAATCACAGACGCTGGAAATAGTTGGCTGCTGTCGGTTGGGAGTCAGAGAGTCAGAGACTGACGGCTGGGATCAGCTGGCATTTAAAGGGAATGATCAGCCAATCAGCGGCAGCAGCTCGGTCACGTGGTCAGCTGGGAGAGGCTCGCACACCTGCAGCTCATGAAAACAGACAGCTGATTTCTGATGCAGAGAGGGAGGGGAGAGAAAGAGCTGTCAGCACACAACAAAAAGTAAACACAACAGACACATGACCCCTGGTCATAACAATATATATATATATATATATATATATATATATATATATATTTCAAAAATAATACTACTATCTTGATCTCTTTGTTTTTACTTGTTTTTGGCAGTAAAAGTTAAAAATCCCCACAAAGTAAACCCCCCCCATCCGCATGAAATGGTTTGGTCCTGCAGCCGCGCAGCTCTTCAAACCGATCAGACTTTGCCGTTTTTTGTAAGTTACCAACATGAATAGAGAATCCGCCCAACTCCCCTCAAAGTACACAAGGCCCGATGGCAGAGTGGGTAGTGTCTCTGCCTGCCGTGCAGGAGACCACAGGTTCAAGTCCCTGTGCGGACAAGAAGGCACTGTTACCTTGTTTTGTTGTTAACCAGGACAGTGAAGTGGTTCTTGTTATGCTGCCTGTCATTGGCTAGATGACACACACAGTGGCATTTAGGGTTTCTGTAATTTTCATTTCTGTACTCTTTTTGTGAATTTGTATTGTAATCCAGGTGCTAAATTATTATTATT
The DNA here is from genome assembly GCF_902150065.1 of Myripristis murdjan. NCBI lineage: Eukaryota > Metazoa > Chordata > Actinopteri > Holocentriformes > Holocentridae > Myripristis > Myripristis murdjan. The sequence goes on from NC_043981.1 coordinate 21,042,135, forward strand.
ATTATTATTATTATTATTATTATTATTATTATTATTATTTCTATTATGCCTTGTTTTTTTTTTTGCCTTTTTTAAATGCCTTGTTCTAACTTTATGGGGATATGTATATATATATATATATATATATATATATATATATATATATACAGTACAGGCCAAAAGTTTGGACACACCTTCTCATTCAATGCGTTTTCTTTATTTTCATGACTATTTACATTGTAGATTCTCACTGAAGGAATCAAAACTATGAATGAACACATGTGGAGTTATGTACTTAACAAAAAAAGGTGAAATAACTGAAAACATGTTTTATATTCTAGTTTCTTCAAAATAGCCACCCTTTGCTCTGATTACTGCTTTGCACACTCTTGGCATTCTCTCCATGAGCTTCAAGAGGTAGTCACCTGAAATGGTTTTCACTTCACAGGTGTGCCTTATCAGGGTTAATTAGTGGAATTTCTTGCTTTATCAATGGGGTTGGGACCATCAGTTGTGTTGTGCAGAAGTCAGGTTACTACACAGCCGACAGCCCTATTGGACAACTGTTAAAATTCATATTATGGCAAGAACCAATCAGCTAACTAAAGAAAAACGAGTGGCCATCATTACTTTAAGAAATGAAGGTCAGTCAGTCCGGAAAATTGCAAAAACTTTAAATGTGTCCCCAAGTGGAGTCGCAAAAACCATCAAGCGCTACAACGAAACTGGCACACGAGGACCGACCCAGGAAAGGAAGACCAAGAGTCACCTCTGCTTCTGAGGACA
>NC_043981.1:21047858-21065358 GCF_902150065.1 Myripristis murdjan
AACCCTAACCTTATTTGGGATTGGGTCCCTAACCCTAACCAAACACCTAACCCTAAACTTAATCCCTATTTAATCCCTAACCCTAATTTTTTATAACCCTAATTTTTATAACCCTAATTTTTACAACCCTAATATTCATACTAATAAATAAATAAATATATAAGTTCATTAAATATAATTTTTTTACAATATATACAAATATATAGTTAATAAATAAATAATACACATTCATATTTAGTTGGAATTTATGGGGTTAATAAATAAGATTAAAAATTTCATTTGGAAATTATAGGGTTAATTCATATGGGTAAAAAGGTTTAAAAACATTATTAAATATATACAATTCATTTGGGGGATAAAAGGTTAAAAATTATAAAAAGGATGTACAGGAGTTAAAAAGCCGAAACACAATGTTAAAAAGCCCATAGGCGTATCACAGAGAGAGAGAGTTCATTCTGCTTTTGGCTTTCAGAGGGTGAGCATCCCAGAGATTGTGGAGCCAGTTTGAGTGGTTTTTTTGTGTGCCTGACCTGAGGAAGACCCGGACAGGGTCGAAACGTTGTTTTTGGCACACAGTTTTTGTTTGTAGTTTGTTTGTTTATTTCATTTTTTTTGTACATAGTTCATATAAAAAAATAAAAAAATAAAAAAATAATAAAAAAATAAAAAAATAAAAAAATTTATAGAAGACTTACCATGATGGATGGTGGGTGGACGCTGGTGGAGAGGAGGAGGCGCCGGCGTCCCCGCCCACCCAGTTGGGACAGGGGGGATGGACGGTCCCGGGACGGATGGAGCGTGCACCATCCTTCTTCCCACGGGGAAGGGGGAATCAGTTCCCTCCCCCTAACCCTAACCCTAACCCTAACCCTAACCCTAACCCTAACCCTAAACCCTAAACCCTAACCCTAACCCTAACCCTAACTAACCCTAACCCTAACCCTAACCCTAACCCTAACCCTAACGCCTAACCCTAACGCCTAACCCTAACCCCCCTTCCCCCTACCCGAACAAGGGTCTGTATCCCCTCTTCCACCCTAACCCCTCACCCACCCCCTCCCCTAACCCTAACCATTTCCCTTTCCCCACGCCTAACCCTAACCTCCTCTCCTATCCGAACCAGAGTTTGGATCCCCCTCCAGCCCCTAACCCCAAACCCGCCCCCATCCCTAACCCTAACCACTCCCACCCCTCCTTGTCTCACCCTAAACCCAACCCCCACCCCAATCCCCCTCCCCCCCTCCCCCATCCCCATGGAGGTGACCGCTCGGATCCCACCCAGGTACACACGACTACACCACAACACACACCTCTCTCTCCGCCACATCTCATACCCTTTGTCTCCACCTTCTCCCACAAGATCACAGGATTCCATCAAATAGTCAAACACAATTTCACTAGGTTACAAACACAGCACCCGGCATTCTCCAATCACAAAGTCATATCCGCATACAGGAAACACAAGAGCCTTCAATCCATCCTCATAAGATCCCAGTACACTGACAACAGACCCACTACACAACTCCAATACAGCCACCACTATAAAACCAGAAAATTCATACACAACCCACATACCAAAACTGCACACCCCACATTAGGCTCCCTCTCCATCTCCACCTCCAACGTCATCTACATCATCACCTGCACACTTTGCAATAAACACTACATAGGCGAAACCAAACACTCCATACACACCCGTTTATCACAACACCTCTATAACATCGGGGAAGGTCGACTTACCACCCCCTTGGTTCAACATTTTCAGACTCACTCATCCACCCACCTGATAATTTCTGGCCTAGAAAACAACGACCGTTGGACCTGTGGGCAGAGGAGGAGAGCGGAGAAGATTTGGATCCACAGGCTTGGGACCACCACACCAGGAGGACTTAACGCCGACTAGTAGCAAAACACATCATCTACCCCTGGTGTGGTTGTCCCATCCCTGGTCCTGCTTTTATGGCCTCGCGGTTCCCTAAACCAACAGACAAATAGCGCAATGGATAAAGTCTCCACCTAGGATGCAGGAGACCGGGGTTCGATTCCCCGTCTGGGGAGGAGGACATACCCTTTTAGTCTTTTATATGAATTGAGATTTAATTATTTATTAGTAACTTTTAGAGGATGGTGGGGGGGGTCCTAACTTATTAACTTTCTTGTATATATTTGCCTATATTATATTGTGTGGTTTTTTTATATATATTTTTATCCTTTGTGTGTGGTTTTTAGCACTTATATTTTTAGCACTTATTTCTTACTAGCACTTATTTATTCATCACAGCACTTATTTTAGACCTCCCCCCGGACTCTGAATTTTACTTACTTATTTATTCATATATTTTAGCAATTTTTAATTAATTTGTCCTCCTCCCCCAGGGATCCGTGAGGCCGGGACCGGGGTGGAGCCCCCACCCCCAAACCAACTTGGGGGTGTGGACTCCACCCCCGTACCCTTTATTGTATTGGTAAAATCTCATTGCAGGCCCCTCCTCCTCTGCCGTGGATGCTCTGCCTGGGGACCAACCCCTGGCCCCCTTGGGAGGGGCTTCCACTTCCCTTATTTCCCCACCCCATCATATCTGTAGGCCTGTGCAACTGAGCTACACCCCTAACCCTAACCCTAACCCTAACCCTAACCCTAACCCTAAACCCTAAACCCTAACCCTAACCCTAACCCTAACCCTAACCCTTAACCTTAACCTAGGCCCTAACCTTAACCTCCACCCTACTCTTAATTTTAACCCTAACCTTAACCTCAATCTAGGCCCTAACCTTAACCTCTACCTTACTTCTAACCCTAACCTTAACCTCAATCTAGGCCCTAACCTTAACCTCTACCTGACTCCTAATCCTAACCTTAACCATTACCTAGGCCCTAACCTTAACCTCTACCTTACTCCTAACCTTAACCTTAACCTCAATCTAGGCCCTAACCTTAACCTCCACCTTACTCCTAACTCTAACCTTAACCTCAATCTGGGCCCTAACCTTAACCTCCACCTTACTCCTAACCTTAACCTTAACCTAGGCCCTAACCTTAACCTCCACCTTACTCCTAACCCTAACCTTAACCTTAATCTAGGCCCTAACCTTAACCTCCACCTTACTCTTAACCCTAACCTTAACCTTAATCTAGGCCCTAACCTTAACCTACACCTAACTCCTAACCCTAACCTTAACCTCAATCTAGGCCCTAACCTTAACCTCCACCTACTCCTAACCTTAACCTTAACCTAGGCCTTAACCTCCACCTTACTCCTAACCCTAATCTTAACCTTAAATCTAGGCCCTAACCTTAACCTACACCTAACTCCTAACCCTAACCTTAACCTCAACCCAGGCTCTAACCTTAACCCTCACCTAATGTATAATCCTAACCTTAATTAACCCCATTTGTAAGCATAACCTTGAATTTTAACCCAAAAACTTAATATACAGGAAGTACAGGAGTGTTGCATTCTGGGTAAATGACCCCTTTTGGATAAAATGGGAGCATAACAACTGTATGGGATAAAAGGTGTTATTAATACACAGATAATCGAAATGCGGTTACCTTCTTCTACATAATGCATACAAAAAATGTGGAAAAGATACCTAACCTTAACCTTAATCTAGGCCCTAACCTTAACCTACACCTAACTCCTAACCTTAACCTTAACCTCAATCTAGGCCCTAACCTTAACCTCCACCTACTCCTAACCTTAACCTTAACCTAGGCCTTAACCTCCACCTTACTCCTAACCCTAACCTTAACCTTAATCTAGGCCCTAACCTTAACCTACACCTAACTCCTAACCCTAACCTTAACCTCAACCCAGGCTCTAACCTTAACCTTCACCTAATGTATAATCCTAACCTTAATTAACCCCATTTGTAAGCATAACCTTGAATTTTAACCCAAAAACTTAATATACAGGAAGTACAGGAGTGTTGCATTCTGGGTAAATGCCCCTTTTGGATAAAATGGGAGCATAACAACTGTATGGGATAAAAGGTGTTATTAATACACAGATAATCGAAATACGGTTACCTTCTTCTACATAATGCATACAAAAAATGTGGAAAAGATATAAATTTTAAGCAGGAAATGGATGAACCAGGACCCAGACACGTCTTTCCTAGGAGGACAACAGAGCCCTTTAACACACCAAATTAAAGGTTCATTTCAGAATCTTTTGTTTAATGTCAATGATGACCTGGGGTCTTGCGGTGTATGGGACACAGGAAATATTATGATCATTTGATTTATGCTTAAATATAATAATAAATATAATAACAATATGGGATAATTATAATAATAATAATAATACTTTCAATTTAAATAAGGGTGAATTAACACTGGGATTACAATAAAGATTGTGACTTGTCCATGATAACCTTATGTGTTTACACTTAATACCTGCTTTCCTGACACATCCATCATTCAACAGCAGCAGTTGTGACTCACTGAACTGGGGTAACCTAACGGTGTCAACAACCAGTTTGTGTGGGTCATAGGGTGAGTACATGGCCCCTGGGCCTTACCTGATGGACTTATGACTTTACTACTATTTGATATTTTCTAATTGGACATGGGACATACACCAAGGATTTGATCACCCTTGGTGGCCTGCCTTGGGGGAGGGTGTATAGTGTTTAAACGGCCGAAACACCCGATGAACCCTTGGTACACTACTGATGAGTATGTTCCAAAATTTAACATCAATTCATCTAAATTTACTCTGACTCTTGACGACTTATGGCAGTTTAATAATACTTTTTATACCGCTTTAAAAAGTACACTTAGCTCTTTTTCTCCATAGAACCAAGGTTCAAGATTTATTTGTTACATACAAGATTATACAGATACAACAGCAGTGAAATGCAATTGCAACAACTCCTTTACTATATTAGTATATATATATAAAAATATAAAAATATGTGTATATATATATATATATATATAAAATAATATTATTAATAATAATAATCATAGCAACAATAATAATAATAAATAAATAAATAAATAATAATAAATATTACAAATAATTTAATATATAAAAATAGTATATCAATAAATAAATAAATATAACAATAATAACAAAAATAATTATATATTAAATGAAATTTATTAAAAATAAATATAAAATAGACAGAATAAGATCTTCATAGCATTAGTATATATGCCTATGTAACACATTTTTTCTATGGACTCCCACACCGGTTGAATCTATGGATATAATTTTCCCTCTCTCTCCCTACTGATTTGGACCAGAGACATAATGATAGAGCAGATCTGAGACTGACATGCGCCGGCCAGTGCTACGCCTTCGGTCTCTGCCCGCGTCTATACAGACAACGGCAACTGTGGTGTGAGAGTGCATCACAGGGAGATCGTTGGGAACCGTATCCCCCCCCCCCCCCCCCCCCCCCCCTCTCCCTAAACTTAACCAAACCCCTTATTATACCTAAACTTAACCCTTAAAGTACACCTAAACCTAACCTCTCCCTAAACTTAACCAAACCCCTTATTATACCTAAACTTAACCCTTAAAGTACACCTAAACCTAACCTCTCCCTAAACTGAACCAAACCCCTTATTATACCTAAACTTAACCCTTCAAGTACACCTAAACCTAACCTCTCCCTAAACTTAACCAAACCCCTTATTATACCTAAACTTAACCCTTAAAGTACACCTAAACCTAACCTCTCCCTAAACTTAACCAAACCCCTTATTATACCTAAACTTAACCCTTAAAGTACACCTAAACCTAACCTCTCCCTAAACTTAACCAAACCCCTTATTATACCTAAACCTAACCTCACCTAAACCCTAACCTTAACCTTTACAAATATACCTAACCCTAACCTCTCCCTAAACTTAACCTACCTAGTCTATACCTAAACCTAACCTTCCCCTAAACCTAACCTCCCACCCCTCACCTTAAATTTCCTCCCAGTTATAGCCACTCCCAACCCTTCCCTAAACTTAACCAACCCCAAAACAACCACCTAAACCTAACCGTTCCTAACCCTAGCCCCCCTGATAGTGAACCTTTTCCTAAACCCCCACCCCCCTCCCTTGCGCGCATAGCATGGAGGACACTAGACCTCCCGTCGAACCCCTCTAAACCTAACAACTAACCAAGTTCTCGGACCTATGCGATAGTTGGGGAATTTGGGAAGGAAAGGGGACCCTTTAGCACGGGTCCTATCCTCCCGAGGACCCCATAAAAGCGTAACGTAGACTTAGCAACAGGATTAGGCCCCCAATTTGTTGCAACATGTAAATGACTGGAGGGTCGGAGGTGAGCCCATGGGCAGACCATAGCCTGACAGTTTCTGAAGCCCAGTCCAGGGAATCGGAGCTGCCATGTGGGCTCACACTATCTCCTAACTCGGTCCACGCATGGTGTTCTTCAGGGCTTTGGCATGTCCAGTAACGTACGAGGGCCAGTGCCTTTTAACTCGAAAACTCACAACTATGCCGCTTGTACTACCGAAATTGGAGATGAAGTTGGTGTGAGATATCGTGTTCCATCTAACCCTAACCTAACCCTAACCCTAACCCTCGTTGGAAAGCCCACCCCATGGCACGGGGGGGTAGGACTTGGTCCCAAGTCGATCGGACCTTCGGATTCCGAATTATGACCCTTCGAAAGTAGTGGCACGGGGGGCGACTGGTGGTTTTTATCTATATAACCCTAACCCTAACCTTAACCAGACCCTAACCTTAACCAAACCTAGATCTCGTACCTAAACCTAACCCAAAAAACCTAACCTTAACCTGGACCCTAACCTTATCCAAACTATACCCTAAACTTAACGAAACCCTGACCTCAACCAGACCTACATCTGGTACCTAAACCTACCTAAAAACCTAACCTTAACCTTACTCCTTACCTTTTTGCTGGGGAGTGGGGGGGGGGGGTGTGCAGGGGGGCCTATTCCGGCGGAGAGGTACGCACTGCAGACGTGGTGTCCCTCTCTACCTCTGTGCTCCTCCTCCTTTTCTTCCTCTTTCCTCTAGGGACCTAAACATGTGATAGGACAGATTTAGACTGACATGCGCCGGCCCGTGCTACGCCTTCGGTCTCTGCCCGCGTCTAACAGAGAACGGCAACTGTGGTGTGAGAGTGCATCACAGGGAGATCGTTGGGAACCGTATTCCCCCCTCCCCCCCACCTAAACCTAACCTTAACCCCCCTTTTCCCTTTTTACCACTCCACTCTAACCTCTCCCCTAAACCCAACATCCCACACCTCTAACTAACTTTCTCCCCCTGATAGTGGGCCTTATCCTACCCAAAATAATGAAGTTGGTGTGAGATATCGTGTTCCATCTAACCCTAACCTAACCCTAACATAGCAAAATTTAAGTGTCATGCAAAAAAAAAAAAAAAAAAACGTTACTTCGAAGGGGGGTCCATTCAACTCCAAATGGTCCGAAACATGCTCCTAACCACTTTCTGGAAGGTCCATTTGGGCTCTGACACTTAGGAAAATTTCAGCCCCAGACCGGACCTCATTTATTTTGAATGGGCGGCGTTTTTCGCCCATACCTCCCGAACGGAAGGTCATAGAGACTCGGGACCAAGCTCCACCTGCCATAATTCGGCCACCAGCTTTCCAACGGTGCAATCCCCGTCTCTCTACGACTTACCGTTCCCGAGATACAGCCAATTTCGGAGAAAAATACCAACTCCCGCCCACGTCCCGACGTCGTAGACGGTCGAGCTTGGGCTCGTTGGAAAGGTCTTGGTCAACTTTGGGGTGTAGGACTTGGTTCCAAGTCGATAGGACCTTTGGATTCTGAGATATTCAAGGGAGAACTGTTTGAGTAGGGGTATTCAAAGCCCCATTCACCCCATAACCCTTAACTCTTAACTACCCCTCTCCTTGGCCTGACCCTAATCCGAGGATAGATCTAAAGTTAACCTTATTATTTGAGATATACTTACCTTCTTACCCTCTAAACCGGGGGGTTGGAGGGGGAGTGCAGGGGGGCCCAGACCGGCGTGAGAGGAACACTCTACAGACGTGGCGTCCCTCTCTACCTCTGCGCTCCTTCTCTTTCCCCTTTTCCTCTCCTTAAGGGACCAAAACATGTGATGGGACAGATTTAGACTGACATGCGCCGGCCCGTGCAACGCCTTCGATCTCTGCTGAAGTCTTTTGACAACAGCAACTGTGGTGTGCGATCACATCACAGGGAGGTCGTTGGGAACCGAATTCCCCTAACCCTAAACCTCATCACTTAGTCAGTTTGCTGGGACTTTCCTGGTTTGACACTTTAATTTCTTGCAATAATTAAGATCAGACATAATCACAATTAAACCTGAAGGTGGACCCACCATCTCTCACTTGAATATGTATACCAGTAAACCACACTGGGCTGCACTGCAGAAATCCCACTGTACAAACTTCTAACTACTTGCAATTGGCCTCATTCAGGCCAATGGGGGCCATGACCCAGAGCTTCTGGATCCAGAACCTCTGATTTCTTCCTGGTCCAGCCCAGGGTCGTTTCCAGATCCACAAGGCTCAGATTTCCTGCTCCATGTAAGCTAAAGTGTAACACTGGCCACTTACAATTTGGACAGATTGAAAACAGTGGCCCTCCTGAGTTCACACCTGGCACTGACCTGAGACCAGCACTGTGTTTCATCCGCTGTCCCTCTTCGACTTGCCCTCGGCACTTTTCTGCTGACAACACAGGTGAGCTTCCATCAGTCTGTAGAACTGAAGTAAACCTGGCGAGATCCCTGGACAGCTGAGGAAGCAAGTCAACAGCAACTACACAAACGTTCATTCACCGCAGTGCATATACAACAGTAGTTATAATGTGACAATATTACAGTAATACAATTACTTTTATTGCCCTGTGATGGACCGGCAACCTGGCCAATGTGTTCCTGCTGCCTTCCGCCCAATGAGCAGAAAAAAAAAGAAAAAGAAAAAAGAAAAAAGAAAAAAAAAATAAGATTAGCAGTTTGGGAAATGAATGATTTGTATTACAATTATTTCCTGATTATAATTCCAATTAAAATTCACATTTGACAGACGCTATTGTCCAAAGCAACATACATATGAGGTTTTTCTACACCACAAGCAAAGATCTGATCCACAAAGCTCTGGTTCTGATACATCAGCCTGTGGGAGGGGCAAATGATACACATGTAAGCAAACAAACCTCATCCAGCCCAGCCATCATATAACTTATTGTTCACCTCGCTTTAGAACACCCATATCAATAACACTATCAATAACAACAATGTAGGATCCAGGTTTCCAGGCTTGGAGACAAACACCATCAAATGGCATGCCTGCCGTTTGACCGCAGCAACCTTTGCCAGTTTAGGGTAATAAAGGCATCCTGTTTCTCACCCAGCGCCCACATGGAAAAACACTGGAATGAACATTTTGCCCCTCACCGAGGTGACCAAAGGGTCAGGGATTTGTGTTCTATTCCCCTCAGAGACTCTAACAGTCTCAATGACTCAACCAACCCTTGATTTGCAGGTACCAGAGGTCAAAGAGTCACATTCCTAAACCCTGCATCCTCTCCTGATAAGGAGAGCAGACCCCCACTAAACACAAGGAATGCGAGCAAAGACCCCCACCTACACCTACACTCACACACACGCACACACAAAGGACATCCTGAATCCCTCAGGAGCTTTGTTGCATATTAAAAAGGTGGACTTAATCTTTCTAAATGGACTGTGCAGCTATATGAGTAACCAAACGTTCCACAAATCAGTAACAAGGGTCAGGCTTGTTGGAGAAGCCTGAATTACATCTGCTTAAATGAATTGGCAGATGTGGATGGGATCATGTTGTGATTTTGTATGTCATGTTTGGTATCATTGTGCTACTCAGGATAAGGTGAAGTCAATCTTTATGTCATCTCCAAACTTCCTCTTACAGGTTGGATGATATGAAAACCTGTTAAAGGAATACTTTCATCCCAGGGCAATTAACTCCCTGTCTGTGAACCCCCCTCAGGCGGCCCTGATTGGTCAGTAAGTTGAGACGAGGGGCATCCCTCCTAAAGTTACCATAACAGATAACTATCTGATTGGCTAAACTTTCCCGCCTGAGGAGTGGCTGAAGGGGTTAAAACCTCTGTGCACCCAAGAGAGAATGTGAGCTTTTTACCAGAGAGCTTTTACCATCACAGCTTCTCACCACGAGAGCTTTCACCATGAAGGTGAGCTTTTTACCAGAGCTTTTACCATCACAGCTCCTCGCCGAGAGCTTTCACCATGAATTAGAGCTGATACCATCCTAGCCTCTCACCTTGAGAGCTTTTACCATCATAGCTCCTCGCCAGAGCTATACCATCACAGCTTCTCACCATGAGAGCTTATACCTTGGAGAGCTTACTCCATCCACGCGTCTCATCGCAAAGCCTCCGCAGGGAGAGCTTCTAAGACCAACGCACCCGCAGAGAGCTTCTCCTGCGTGACTCCGTTCCAGCGAGCGTCCGTTCCATCCCGAGCCTTAGCTCCAGCTCCGCACGCCGCTGTCTTCTCCTGCCTTCTGCTGCAACCAGCTGGTCCGCTCCGCTGTCAACACCGCGAACTTCAAAACTCCGGCAAGACCTGCTTCCAGGCTCAAGCAAGTAACCTCACCCTCTAGTTGCTTAGACTCTGGTGCGGTCTTTTTAACTTTTATTGGCTTACACGCCGCATGTCCAAATTGGCGATAGAAACAGTCAGGGCTCACTCTCTGGGTACACATTGGTTCATTTTGCACCGATGCGAAATCTGTTTTGTGCCATATCTAAAATATGGCACAAAACAGATTTCCGCCGTCTGTTTTACCCATCTCATGTTTCCTTACCATTTTGTCCATTTACTACATGCCTCATTGTTTGTTTGTCTGTTCGTTTGTGTTGTCTGCTGTAACTATGTATATATTTCATCTACCATAGGTAGTTGTACATAATCAGTAGCCCAGTTGTAGTAATAAAGTGTGTTAAATTCACGTTCGTTGTTGAGTGGTTTTTATGAGTGGAATTCTTGATCCCTATTCGGAAAAGATCCGACTGCCCTTTTTATTTTGATTTGATTATTTCTAGGCATAGACTATCATTTTTAAGGTTGTAATATTTCCGATTTAAACTGCTTTTCTGCCTGATCACCAGAAACGTAGTTTCATCGGTCTTTATTACGTCCTTCCTCTGGCCCAGTTGCCGTAATAAACTAGTCATCACTCTTAAAGTGTTGATAAGTTTATTCTTATCATTTCCCCATTTATTTGTGATAGTCTGGTCAAGCGAGTAATCCTACAACAATAACAACCATAATATTAGCAATAATGATAATAGCAGCCTGAAGATCAGTGCCAGTCATAATCATCTGAAAAAAATGTGACAGCGTGGGCGTGGCTTCCTTCAGTCAGCAGAGGCCGGTATCAGGAAGTGGGATTAAGGGGTTAGCGAGATAACTTCAGGCTCAACTCCGGATTTTCTGTATCACAAAGCTGGTTCACCTCTGATCGGGACAGGAAACCTGTCCTGGACTGAATCCTACATAAAGCTCCGCCCCCTGGCCAATCAGCTGTTTGCCAAAACGTGGCCTGCCCAATCACTGAGGATCCCTTGAACAGCGAGTCCAGATGAGGAGAGGATTTTCCTGTCTGACTCTCTGAGAGAGAGACAGGCTGTGATGCTGATGTTCAGCAGCTTCAGGCTAACAGCTGCTGCTGCACAGAGCTGACACTCTGCAGGAGAGGAACACAGGAGACCATTACAGGACATCTGACCATTACAGGACATCTGATCATTACAGGACATCTGACCATTACAGGACATCTGATCATTACAGGACATCTGATCATTACAGGACATCTGATCATTACAGGACATCTGATCATTACAGGACATGTGATCATTACAGGACACCTGATCATTACAGGACGTCTGATCATTACAGGACACCTGATCATTACAGGACGTCTGATCATTACAGGACATCTGATCATTAAAAGGATTTTAGGGGCGTGTCACAACATTTTAGGGACATTAAAAATGGCACAGTTAATTAGCTCTAAATATTTTTGGGGGTCAAATTATTCCTGGGAGAGAGAATGGGCCTGATTGACAGCTGAGGGGTTACACCTGGGGGAATTCAACTATACCTGTCCCACACGCAGCACACCTGTGCACTGAGTTCATGGGTTTCAGTGTCAGATATGGACTTGAGCCACTGATGTGTAATTTGCGCATTTATGCAGTCGACATTTCGTCGCCAAGCGTTCTGCCTTCTCTTGGCGGCAGCCGCGGTGTTCGATTTAGTGTGTAAATGTTGTTTTTCCTCCTCACACTTTCCCAGTATAACACGCTGCTCCTCCTCACTTTCCCAGTATGACACGCTGCTCCTCCTCCTCACTTTCCCAGTATGACACGCTGCTCCTCCTCCTCACTTTCCCAGTATGACACGCTGCTCCTCCTCCTCACTTTCCCAGTATAACACGCTGCTCCTCCTCACTTTCACAGTATGACACGCTGCTCCTCCTCACTTTCACAGTATGACACGCTGCTCCTCCTCACTTTCCCAGTATAACACGCTGCTCCTCCTCACTTTCCCAGTATAACACGCTGCTCCTCCTCACTTTCCCAGTATAACACGCTGCTCCTCGGTCGTGAAACACGCTGTGTGGTTTTCCTTGTGGCTCATGTTTGTGATTGGTCGGCTGCCTCAGACTCCGCCCCTTATCCATGTGCAGACCTGGATGCAGTGAGGAGTGGATGAGCAGCTTCTCCCTGATCAGCAGGATCTGCATCAGAGCAGCTGAGGGATCAGCCTGATCCAGGCCTCAGGTGTTTCTATCTGTACAAACAACAAAATGTCTCGACAGGTGTGTTCCTTTTAAACCCCGCCCCTGCTCTTCCGCTGACTCCTCCCCTCACATGGCGCCCACCTGATCGTTGTTGTTATGCTGCAAAGCCAATCACAGATCAGCTCTTTCAGGTCGACTCCATGGGGCAGGGGTCAGGGGTCAGAGGTCAAAGGTCAGGGTTCAAAGGTCAAAGTTGGGATTCAGGCACCGAGGAGCTAAAGGCAGTTCCACTGAAGTGAAGTGATAAAATTTTTTTAATTATTTTGTGACATCATGCATTTTTGTTGATGCATGATGTCACTACTGTGGACTCTTTCAAAAAAAAAAACAAACACTTTTTTTGTTTTTTTACATAATTTTATGTTTCTTCACAAACAAAACAAAACATCACAAAACATGATTTTAGGATTTTGAGATTCAAGTAGCAAGGAGCAGAACCGACATGTCACTGCGCGTTGTTTCCTTTTTAACCTCCATCTTATTGTTGCTGCTGCTGTGACTCTTTACCCATTAAGACAAGAACAAGTTCACTTTTTATTATTTTCAAAAGCATAAAAAAACTAGAAAATTAGTTATAAATGATCTGGAAATCCTAAAACTAAAAAAAAGGTTCTATTAAAAAAAATATAACCCTTAAAAACAAAAACCTGTTCACATATTTTGAGTCTTTTATTGCAGCAAGTTCCTCTCTTCCTGTTTAACTGACACCCCACAGGGGCACAGACACCACCCCCTTCTCGCTGTGACCTTTGACCTCACACTCGTCACACAGGTTCTCCTCAACGCTCAGTCGTCCATGGCAACCGTCGCTCCCGCACAGACACACCACTTCCTGTACAGAGCTCTCAACTTCCTGTTGGGAGCTACTTCCTGTTTCACGGAAGCAGCTCCAGGTCAGCTCAGAGCCGGCTTTGACCGCCCTGCAACACACACACACACACACACACATACACACATATACATACACACACACACACACACACACACACACACCATCATTATCTTCATCATCATAATTCTGTTGTTTTTGATCTCAGCACCACAGAAGAGGACTCGGAAAAAACTGTCCAATCAACATGCTCCTGAGTCATGTGACCTCTGGATGCCTGTGATTGGTCAGTGTGTGTGTGTGTGTGTGTGTGTGTGTGGCGGCTGCTGACCTGCTGGTGAAGAAGGCGATGACGGGGAAGGCGTGGTCATGCGAGTCCGTGAAAACGTTCTGGACAAAGAGGTTGGGCTGGCAGCTATGCTGCATATCACACACACACACACACACAGACACACACACAGACACACACACAGACACACACACACACACACACACACACACACACACAGACACACACACACACACACACACACACACACACACAGACACACACACACACACACACACGCACGCCGTTTAATGACATCAAACGTCCTTGTGGTTACGAGGGCGGAGAGGCGGGTTTGTATTTCAACAGGTTTAAGGTGCTAAGTGATTTATTGATATTGATTAAAATACTGATATTGGTTTTAATCTTTATGATAAATCCATGAGTGTTTCACAACAGAGAAAAACACTTTTTTCCAGGGAAACATTTCAAATCAAACTTGTGAGCTTTCTCAGCTCTGTACAAACCCTGTTTACAGTTTAGTTTGGACATTTATATTTCGAGTTTAATTTGGATAGTTATATTTTAAACCCTAGTTTGGATTAATATATTAATTTCAAGTTAATGTGGATAGCTGTATTTAATGTTGAACAGATATTGGACGGTGGACGTACGTTGAGGAAGCGGCCCACATTGCCCTCCTTGCTGGCGTCCAGGAAGTAGACGTCTTCCATCTTCGGCCTCTTTAGTCTCCTCCGAACGTCCGTCGCCGCCATGTCGGTGCTCATCTCCTTAGCAACTGCCTCTGGGCTCGATGTCGCCCTGGTAACCGATCTCTCCTGCCCTTGTGATTGGTCAGCTGCACAGTCACAACAGGAAGAGACAAAATATCTAAAATAACCATCAAGATGAAGGACAGACCTGGAACAACAACAGGAAAACAATTTAAAAAATGAATTTCTTACCTGTGATACCTGGTGAAGCCGGCTTCACACTCCCCAACACCGCTGTCTGCGCCTGACACACACACACACACACACACACACACACACACACACACCAGGAGGAATTGAAGAAACAAAAAAACACAACGTACCGAAGCGACTAAAGCTGCTGCAGTGTTTGCTGTCGCACGTTTAAACACTTTCATCTGTTTTCTGACTTTTCTTAGCAGCTTCTGTGTTTTAAGAACCTGATGGACAGGCCGTGAAGTGAAAGATGTTCCTGAGCCTGAAACCTGAAGGGGGGGGGGGGGGGGGGGCCACAGTCTATAATTTTGTCAAAGATGGCTGTATATAACCCTCTGACTGCATATGGCTGCATCAGTTTTGCTGATTCTTTACTGTTTACTGTGAAGCCCCAAAAACCTTTGGAGGTACATAAACACTTTGCAGGGTGGAGAGAGGGGACAATATTAATAAGGTGGTCAATATTCTTGATTTGTACTCATTGACCCATCTATATTATATCAGTCTATATTAATAGAATAGGCTCTGGTGGTGACTAACAGGGGCAGTGGTGCTTTAAAGGCCCGTGTGGGTGTCCGTTCGACTTGGCCCGGGACCAGAGGAGCGCCTCACCTTCGCCTCAGGGTGTCGCGCCGCAAGTTTAAAAAAACGCTGATACTTTTGCCTGTTTTTCAGGCTGCAGCGACGCAACATGAATCATTTATTTCACTTACGGGGGTCCAGGTGTGACTCTCCTCTGATCTCCTCTGTCTGCAGGTGGATGAGTGCAGGTACAGAAACATGATGTTAAATTATTTCTGTGATTTTATTTTTTACTTTGAAAATTAATTTAGCGTGTCGGGGGGCGGGCGCTGCGCCCCGCCAACAGAATGACAGAGGAGACACTGAATGTATTTTGCTTCCATCTCTCTGTCCTGATCCACTCCACTCCAACGCTGCTCAGCTCCACCGGATCTACTCTACCTGACGGCAGACTGCCGCGTCCACCTGCCGCACCAAACGCACCCGGCGTGCTGTTCTTAGACCCTCCCCTCTCAGCTGAGTTTGATAACACTATGCTGTTGGTGGGTCTACCCCTGTGCTTCGCTGAAAATCAGATCATTCATTAAATGCTACCTTAAGACAAATTGTTGCCACAAAAAAAAAAAAAAATACCAGAATGTCCGTCAAGCCGGAAATCCGGCACCACGCCGGAATACTTTAAGCCGTGTGATGAAGCAGCGTGACGGCCTGTCAGACAGAGGAGCTGAGGAGGTGAGGAGGAGGAGCTGAGGAGGTGAGGAGGAGGAGCTGAGGAGGAGGAGCTGAGGAGGAGGAGCTGAGGGGGAGGAGCTGAGGAGGAGGAGCTGAGGAGGAGCTGAGCAGGAGGAGCTGAGGAGGTGAGGAGGAGCTGAGGCCGCTCGGCGTCACGCTGGACTGGAGCTGCTCTGAGCTCGTCAGACTGATCCTGCTGTGTGTCGCAGACCTGCAGCTCAGACCGCCGCCTCCCCCTCGGCGCTCTGAGCTCCTCGCTGCTCCGCCGCCTCAGGACGGAGGTGATGTGGTGTGTCATGTTGTGTGTTTTGCAACAAACAGAGTGATGTCACACACCGGATTGGGTGTGTGAGGTTTCTGTTTCGTAAGGTTCTCGGCGTGCAAAGGCCTTAACTCGTGCACAGATTCTGTCTGCGCTCAACATGGCCGCCACCGCCGCCGACTGACCTTGTCTCTGTCCTGCGGGGTGGGCGGGGCCTCGGCGGGTCTCTGGATCACCGGGACGTGGAGGGGGGGTGAGGTGGGAGGGGATGTGGCGGGGACTCCAGCAGGTTGCTCCGCCCCTCCTGTACCGGCGGCGCCAGCCACTCCGTGACGACCTCCACCTCGTCGTCCGACGCGAGCTCCGCCCGCAACAGCTTGGGGGGCGGAGCCTCGACGGGACTCCGAGCCTTGCCGAGCACCAGCCCTGCGGAGAGCGACATCCGGATTCAGCACAGAGGCATCGTGGGTAACCGCGTCGTACGTCTCGACGCTTCCTGTTACCTGCGTACGTGCACACGAATGTGCCCTGATCCAGGTCGTCACGGCAACGCACGCCCCAGCCACAGTCGGCGGTCCGGAAAACCTGCAGCCGGACTCGGATCCCCCGCTGGACCAGCCGGTTCTGACAGCGAGCGCCATCACAGCCGCACCACGGGCCGCACTCGTACAGCCTGCACACACACACACACACACACACACACACACACGCACACACACGCACATGCACACACACACACACACACGCGCATGCACACACGAACACACACACATGCACACGCACACACACACACACACACACACAAACACACACACACACGCACACACACATGCACACGCACGCACATGCACACACACACATGCACACACGAACACACACATACATACACGCATACACACACACACACACACACACGCATGCACACACGAACACACACATACATACACGCATACACACACACACACACACACACACACACACACACACACACACACACACACACACACACAGGGTTAGGGTTAGAAACTACATTGAAAACTGTAGCCCTGCAGTACGCCAACGTACCCCTAGGGGGATGCAGCCCCAATT
>NC_043981.1:21070358-21075358 GCF_902150065.1 Myripristis murdjan
GTGTGTTAGCTGTGTGTTAGCAGTGTGTTAGCTGTGTGTTAGCAGTGTGTTAGCAGAGTGTTAGCAGAGTGTTAGCTGTGTGTTAGCAGAGTGTTAGCTGTGTGTTAGCAGAGTGTTAGCTGTGTGTTAGCTGTGTGTTAGCAGAGTGTTAGCTGTGTGTTAGCTATGTGTTAGCAGTGTGTTAGCTGTGTGTTAGCTGTGTGTTAGCAGTGTGTTAGCAGAGTGTTAGCAGAGTGTTAGCTGTGTGTTAGCTGTGTGTTAGCAGAGTGTTAGCTGTGTGTTAGCTGTGTGTTAGCAGAGTGTTAGCTGTGTGTTAGCAGAGTGTTAGCTGTGTGTTAGCAGAGTGTTAGCTGTGTGTTAGCAGTTTTAGCTGTGTGTTAGCAGTGTGTTAGCAGTGTGTTAGCTGTGTGTTAGCAGTGTGTTAGCAGTGTGTTAGCAGAGTGTTAGCTGTGTGTTAGCAGAGTGTTAGCAGAGTGTTAGCTGTGTGTTAGCAGAGTGTTAGCTGTGTGTTAGCTGTGTGTTAGCAGAGTGTTAGCTGTGTGTTAGCTGTGTGTTAGCAGAGTGTTAGCTGTGTGTTAGCAGAGTGTTAGCAGAGTGTTAGCTGTGTGTTAGCTATGTGTTAGCAGTGTGTTAGCTGTGTGTTAGGTGAGTGTTAGCTGTGTGTTAGCAGAGTGTTAGCAGTGTGTTAGCTGTGTGTTAGCAGAGTGTTAGCTGTGTGTTAGCAGAGTGTTAGCTGTGTGTTAGCAGTGTGTTAGCAGAGTGTTAGCAGAGTGTTTACCTGAGCCGATGACGACCTGCACCACGTTCTGCTCCTGTGTTTTTGCTGTGGTGAAGTCCAGCACAGCCAGCAGCTTCATTCCATGCACATACTCTGACAGGAGAAACACACACACACACACACACACACACACACACACACACACACACACACACAAAGTCAGCTTTTATACCTGGAAGATTTTCCATCAACAGGATTCAAAAGGCAGTAAAGGTGCAGTCGTATGTTGCTGATATGAATCTGTAAAACTCAGGTTGGATGCTTGTTGTCATGACGATGGCTGCTGTTAACAGACAACTTTTTAGAAGATATTCACTAGTGCTGGGCGGTATGACCAAAAATGTATATCAGAGTATTTTTCAAAATTATATCAGTTTCACGGTATATGACGGTATTTTCTTTTTTCATGCACGACTGGGTGTTAATCACATTTTCTAATGATTTAGAGAAGAATTACTGCAGTAAATTAACTTAGAATTACCTATTTTACTGTCATGAGGAACGAATACTGGACATTTATGTCCAGACAACTGCACATTAATGTCAAAGTTGTCCACCCTAGTATTAATACAGGTTTCCATGGCAACACAAAATGATGCAAACAGGTGGCACTCATGATTCTAATGAAGTGAAGGAATCAGAATGCATGACAGTTGCAGTCAAAATACACAACTTTTTTATTATGCAAATTTAAGGCCACTTGCATTAATATGCAGACTGATTTGAATGATTTAACAATATGTTAAATTATTATTATTATTTTAAAAATGTGAATTACTTATCAAATAGACCCAACAATTCAGCTACCAATGAATGAGCAGTAGTATGCCTGTGATAACACAGATTGAAAAATAAGCCGAAGTGATACCTCTTTTCTGAATAGACAAGCTAAGCCAGTGTGCTGCTGTTAGCCAGTGAAAATATAGCGGAGTGGCAACTCTTCACTTTGTTTCACAATCTATGTCAGTGCGCTGCTGTAGCTGGAGAGTTTCTCTGCCCTTTGGCTCGTGCCGTGCCGCTGCAGCTGTTATGTCAAATTCCGCATTAAAAATAGATTCCGCTTTATTTGGCTAATCTGCTTCACACAAATCACCCAAATGGCCAATGGATCACTGGGATTTGCGAGCGCTTGTGTTTTTCGCGCTAGGCGATTCATACATTCCACACCGCCCAGCCTACAGCGGATATCTGGAAAATTCATATCATAAAAAAAAATAGCACCGGTATTCGGTATGAACCGGTTTAGCGCCCAGCACCAACATTCACTGACACTTTTTAAAGTGATCTGGCTAACTTCCTAATCATCCGTCTGGGACGTCCTCTGACGCTCCACGTTTCAGCTTAAGGTTAGGGGAAAGAGAAAGGAAGGAAGGAAGGAGGAATGAGGAAAGGAATGGAAGGAAGAAAGGAAGGAAGGAAGAAAGGAAGGAAGGTTAGGACAGAAGAAAGGTAGGCAGACTCTCACCTTTGTCTGTGGCGGTGTTCTTCTTGAAGGCTGATTTCAGGTAATCCAGATATTCCAGAACCTCCTCAAACACCTGGTCCACGTCGGCCTCGGCCCAGAAGGTCCTGGCCCTCACTGTCGCAACGATCAATACAACTGATCAGCACACTGTCACAACGATCAATACAACTGATCAATACAACTAATCAGCACACTGTCACAAAGATCAATACAACTGATCAACGCACTGTCACAACGATCAATACTATTGATTGGCACTGATATTTACTAGGGGTGTAACGATACATGTATTTGTACTGAAAATTTTTGGTGCGGGGCGTCGGGTTCGGTGCGGGGCGTCGGGTTCGGTGCGGGGCGTCGGGTTCGGTGCGGGGCGTCGGGTTCGGAGCGGGGCGTCGGGTTCGGTGCGGGGCGTCGGGTTCGGTGCGGGGCGTCGGGTTCGGTGCGGGGCGTCGGGTTCGGTGCGGGGCGTCGGGTTCGGAGCGGGGCGTCGGGTTCGGTGCGGGGCGTCGGGCTCGGTACAGAGGTGTGCAACACGAGTGAGTTACCACGCGAGTATAACAGGTGGCGGGACATAAGTTTAGTTTTCATTTATCCGTTTCCACCTGCAGCTACACGTGAGAAACAGCAGAGGGCAGCAGGACGCTGCGGAAGCGTCTAGTCTCTGGAAGAAGAAGCAGAATAAACTCCACCTGAAGCCTGACCTGCCCTGCATTCTGAATCTCATACTTCTACTTTACACTTTTAGTATGTACTGCAGCTGCCCTTACAAAGTATGCAGTGTAGTATGCAGTATGCATGCGTGTGCATACTATTGGGACACACTCCATGCGTCGTCCCTGAGCTCCGCCCCTCTCGCTCACTTCCTCCTCCGTCCGTCGCTCCACATCTGAATGTTGCTGTTTCATTCTGCGCTGTCCTCTGTCTGATTTCTGATCTGCTGTCTTCCTGTCGCTGCTGCTCTACCTGAGCCAGGTGAGGCGTGTGTGTGTGTGTGTGTGTGTGTGTGTGTTGTCGTCCGTATGTGGGCGTGGCCTGTACACACAGCTCAGTCAGTGCGATGTAACGTCCGCTGTGCAAAGGATTGTGGGTCAGCATGGTCAGAGCAGCATGCTGACATGCAGACTGATGTAGTAGAACATCCTGGTACTCTTGGCAAACTGCATCTGACACACTGTGTACTGGGACATACTCATGCTTTTTCTTGCATACTAAATAGTATGCTAGTATGGTAGTATGGGTACTGGAACGCGTTTTGTTCCCATATTGTACCAAAAATGTACCGAATTGAGACCTCAGAACCGACGTACCGAACCTTTTGTGTCTCGTTACTCTGATATTTACTCCTGGAACACACAGAAGTGCGAACTGTGAAAACCACGAGCCTGCCTCACACACACACTGCAGCAACTGTGTGTGTGTGTGTGTGTGTGTGAGAGAGAGAGAGAGAGAGAGAGAAAGACTGTGTGTGTGTGTGTGTGTGTGTGAGAGAGAGAGAGTGTGTGTGTGAGTGTGTGTGTACAGGTAGATGTGTGTAGATGTGTTGAAGAATAGAGTCCCATCACATAGAAAAGGTCTACATGAGAGTTTATAATAAAGCTGTGAGGGTTTGAACAGACTCCTCGGCTCAGAGTTCGTCTCGTCTCACAACAATCAAATCCAATCAAATCAAATCCAATCCAATCCAATCAAATCAAACTATTAAATTTAATTAAATCTTTTCTTACCAACTTCCTCCGGATCTGAGCTCGTTTCCTCCATCAGTCAGACGCGGAGCTAGCTTAGCTGGCTGGCTAACAATACCCCGGACACACACACACACACACACACACACACACACACACACACACACACACACACACACACACACTCAGTTAGCGGCTCGTTGGGCTAACGGTGCTAGCCGGGATGCTAGCCGGGATGCTAGCCGGGATGCTAGCGGCGGCAGGCCCGGTGTGTGCAGTCTGCTGGGAGAAGCTGCTCAAACATCTGTTTGCTTGCTTGTTTGTTTGTTTGTTTGTTTGTTTGTTTCTGATGTGCGGCCGGTCGCCGTCCACTTTCCTCCGCAGCAGCTGCACTGATTTACTGCGCATGTGCAGACTGGCCCACCGCGGCTGCCGTCGCGTCCTGCTGACGGTGCGGGCGGAAGCGCGCTGGTGAAAGCAGCGTGTCGTTGGTTCGTCTGACGCCAGAGTTTATCAGCCTGTCATTATAATCACGTCATGTCGAATAAATGTTGACGTTTCTCCTCCGCACTTTGGCTTAAACTGCCTTTACGTTTCGCGGTTAAGACGGTGTACGTAGGTTGACCCTCATCGAGCTCCGTACTGCGGAAGCGGTTGAACCATGTGACGTGATGTTATGAAATGTCAACAAAAACAAAGCATGTTTTCACAGAATAACGACAGATAACGACAGACTCTGCAAACTTTATGTTTGTCCGTAAAGTGTCTTTGTTCAGGGGGGATGGACGCAGGGCTTCATGTGACTTTACGACACTTTCCTGCAGGTGTTACGTGACATTGTGAGCAGCTGTTAGCCTGTGGCGGCTAACAGCTAGCAGCTTCCTGTGTTTTGTAACTTTGCGATAAAGAACTTATGCAAGTCGGACTCCGGATTCAGCTGCGGACGCACGCGACCAGGTGAGCCGCTTCATCCGTGTGTTCGCTGCCTGTCAGGTAACACGGTTAGCATGTGTGTTAGCCACCTGTCAGGAACAGAGTTATAACAGGTGTGTTAGCTTCCTGCGTTAGCATG
>NC_043981.1:21080358-21095358 GCF_902150065.1 Myripristis murdjan
TAACCCTTCATGTATATACGACCCTGCCAGGAGCGTCTCGCCTCCACAAGAGGGAGCGCTCACTCCGTGCACGTCAGACTATCCGATCAGCCCTCTGTCACTGAGAGCAGAGAGCTGGTCATAACGCACAAATTCAGAATGGGTTACGGAAACATTAAAAAAGGGATACAGGCTTCGGTTTGTGATTGCAGCGTCCTGCCTGGAGGCCAGGGTTAGGTTGGGGTTAGGGTTAGGTGATTTGGGATATGGGAGACTGCTCAGTATCCTCTGTTGTTTTCCCTCCATGATCAGGATGCACCCCTGGGGGTGGATGCACCGGCTCACCAGTGGCCTCACACTCTGTTGTTCCACCTGTGACGGCCTCCTGCCTCTAGGGCCTGCTGTTGTGTTCTGTGTACCCTTGTGTTGTCTTGTCTTTCCCTGCAGGTCGTAGGTGGGGCTTGCCACACCGGCCCTACATTCCAATACTCATACTATCATACTATTTAGTAGGGGAAAAAGATTTACCCTGCGTTCCAATACTCATACTACCATACTATTTAGTAGGGAAAAAATAATTAGTATGTCCCAATATATACTAAACTACATACTTTGTAAGGGCAGCTGCAGTACCTACTAAAAGTAAAAAGTATAAGTATGTGATTTGGAACGCAGGGCTGGGTGGACCTGGCCAGTCCACAGGTGTATAGGAGCTGGCATTACTCCTCACAGAGTGATGCCATGCCAGTAATGCCATGGCAGAGAAAACAGCTCCTGGACCAGCAGCCGTGTCCACTGCCAGTTCACAGGGATCTGCTCTGCTTGTCCTGGGAGGTTTTTATGAAAGTTTTTGGTTCCGGTTATCATCCTGGTCTGTTTCTCTCTGTTTACCTTGATTTCTTGTTGTTTACCTTTTAAGTTTTGTTTTATTGTGTGTTAAGATTTTTGTTTTGCTAACCCTAACCCTAACCCTTTGTTTTGTAGTTACTCTAGTGGTTTATTTGTATTTATGTATTATTCGACAGGGTTCGACGTGATTTCCAACAAAAAAAAAAAAAATTCCATCATGGGCCAAACTAACATAAATAAAGACCACACTTCAAAGGGTTAAAATCAGAAGAGCCGTGTGTGTGTGTGTGTGTGTGTGTGTGTGTGTGTGTGTGTGTGTGTGAGACCTTCGGACTCAGATCAGTCATGGAGTCTGGCAGAGAAACTCTGCGTCTCTTCGTCCTGCGACTCCTCGTCGTTTCGCTGCCGGCCTGCAGCGGAGGTCAGGACTCTTCCTCTCCTCCTCCTCTTCCTCCTTCTCCTTTTCCTCCTCTCCTCCTCCTCCTCCTCTTTTTCCTCCTCCTCCTTTTTTCTTCTTCTTCCTCCGTTTCCTTCCATCCTTCATTTCTTTCTTTCTCCTCAGCGGTTCCAGCTCTGACAAAATCACGGCTGTTTTTAGATTCATAATTTTATTATTTCACTGCTTTCCTTTGTTAGTTTGCTTGTTTGTTTGTTTGTTTGTTTACTTTTCAGCTTCTTTCAACCTGAAGCCACATACAAACTTTAAAATTATTTTTTAAATTGTAGTTATTTAACTCTGCTTTTGTATTTATATGTGTATATATTTATTTACATTCTTATTTATTTTTAGTCTGTTTGCTGTCTGTTCTGTGTTTTTAACTCTGTGTTCTTGGTTCTAATGGTTTGGTTTTTATTTTGATCAAAAATGTATTTTCCACATGAAAACTGAGCTGCAGGTTTTACTCTTTTCTGTCTTGTTAAAGGGTGATTCCACCTGCTCATGT
Source organism: Myripristis murdjan (assembly GCF_902150065.1). Lineage (NCBI taxonomy): Eukaryota > Metazoa > Chordata > Actinopteri > Holocentriformes > Holocentridae > Myripristis > Myripristis murdjan. The sequence continues at coordinate 21,082,131 of NC_043981.1, forward strand.
TTTATGTTTCATCTGACATCACAGAGTTTCTGTCAGAACCATGATTACTCTTCCCACATCAAGTGTGATCATGATTAATCTTGTGAAATTAGTGTGTGATCATGAATAATCTTGCTAAATTAGTCTGTAATCATGCTTTATCTCAAGGAATCAGTGTGTGATCATGATTAATCTTGTGAAATTAGTCTGTAATTATGTTTAATCTCACGGAATCAGTGTGTGATTATGATTCGTCTTGTGGGATCAGTCTGTAATTATGCTTAATCTTGTGAAATCAGTCTGTAATCATGATTAATCTTGCAAAATCAGTGTATAATCATGCTTAATCTTGTGGAATCAGTCTGTAATTATGAGTAATATTGTGAAATCAGTCTGTAATCATGCTTAATCTTGCGGAATCAGTGTGTGATTACGATTCATCTTGTGGAATCAGTCAATTATTGCTATGAAATGTGTATGTTATTGTATATGTTTTATGCGTTGGTGACCTTTTAAATTTCCCCTCTGGGGATCAATAAAGATATATATATATATATATATATATATATATATATATATACATATCTATATTTATTTATATAATCTTGCAAAGTCAGTGTGTAATCATGCTTCATCTCGTGGAATCAGTGTATGATCATGATAAATCTTGTGGAATCAGTGTTTGTGAACAGTCCAGAGGCCAATGGGTTCCTGCGGCGGTCCCGCCGGGCGAACGCCGGGTTGGAGGAGATGAAGCGAGGAAACCTGGAGCGTGAGTGTCTGGAGGAGAAATGCTCCTACGAGGAGGCCAGGGAGATCTTCATCCTGCCGCAGCAGCTGGTCAGTCTGCCCGGGGGCGGGTCTAACTGTGGGTCAGGTCACACCAGGGCGGGGCCTAACTGTGGGTCAGGACACACTGTGGGCGGGGTCTAACTGTGGGTTGAGACAGGCTGTGGGCGGGGTCTAACTGTGGGTTGAGACAGGCTGTGGGCCGGGCCTAACTGTGGGTGTGATTAGAGTTAGGGTTAGGCACAGTGGTGTAGTCTAGTTTATTCTAGTGGGTATACGCACGCGCGCTTTCTGAAACGTTAACGTTAGCTCCAGCTGTAGTGTCCCCCGAAGCGCCACCATACAACTTCACTGCTTCAGTAGTTTATGTAGGGTTCACGTCACGTCTGACGGAAGCCCCTATGGTCAAAAAGAACAACACAGAGAAGGCGACTTTATGAACGGGAAAGTGAACGTTATGTCAAAAAAACAAAACAAAACAAAACAAAACAAACAAACAAACAAAAAACATACTGATACGTATCTCTGCGCATTTTGAAGTGGTTATACGGAAATTCGGTACCTTTTCTAGTGGGTATACGGCGTATACCTGCGTATCACGTAGACCACACCACTGGTTAGGCAGATGCTTTGATTAGAGGAGTAATGTAAATCACAGATCTACTGATACTTTACTGATTGACAGGCAGGTGTGTTGAGGTGGGGTTAGGGTGTTTTTATAGATCATGCATCTGCATCTGTCTGATGACCTCACAGCGCCATGTGTGTGATGTCAGAACATGAAGTGATATCACATATTCACAGCACTAATTTTTTAATAGTTTCTGCATGTAAACATGCAGAAGGACGTCACTTTACTGCGTGCTGCTGCAGCTTCTGAACTGAGACATGCCTAACACTTCTCAGCCAATCACAGAAGAGAAGGGGCGGGACAAATACTGATGAACAGTCACGGCTGTAAGTTCATCCAAAACTTCATTTGAGATCCAAAAGCCCTCGGGGAGATGTGATTCAGATGTGATACTATAACAAGTGTTGTCTCGCATTGTCGTTGTTGTTGTTGTTGTTGTTGATGATGATGATTTCCCTTGTCCAGGGGCCTATTCCATCAAGCTGGCTAACGGGATAGCCTGGCTTATTTCGATGAGCCTCGCTAATTTAAGTGAGAGTTCCGTTCCATCAAAGTGGCTTGTATGAGTTACAGCTCAGTAACTATGGTAACTTAGTCAGCAGAACTAGCCTGCTCTGTGGCGGCTTACAGCCAGGCTTAGCTCAGCTGCTGTCAAAGAATGTCCGACGGACGCAAACAGACCCCCAAATGACGGCTCCGTCATGTATATTGTTGTCCTGACATCACATATTCAATTAAATTAAATTCAAATTTAATTATGTAGCACCATGTCCGTGTTCGGAAATATAAGTTCAGACTTATTTCCCATAATGTGACCAAGCATGAATGTACGTGTTTACTTAATAAAAATAAACGTAATGAAAATCATGTGTTAACACTGTCAGTCTCCGAAATCAACCGAATAAATAATCAATTACTCAATCAAATTTTATTCATGTAGCACAAGTCATACATCAAATGCAACAACAAGTGTTGAACATAAAGGAGTTAAAAAGAACATGAGGTTAAATAAAAAATAAAAAAAAAGTCTTATTTTATTTCCCACCCGCAATTTGCGATGACCCTCCTCTATTCTGCCCGAAGCCAATAGGTTAGTTGACACAGGTGAGGGACGTTTACAAGAACACATATTTCAGTTAATCCCAACTGGATTCATCGTCATCCCACTTTTGGAATGATCCCTTTATATTTGGATTGTTGCATGTATAATTTCAGAAAGACTGTGCCCAAGTTTTGAAATCATTTATTAACCATTCAAAAAACAAACAAACAAAAAAAAAAAAAACCTCAATCATCATAATTTTGTTCAAGCTGTGAAGACAAAGAATGAAAGCATTAAATACAGTCCAAACCATGGCTTTCTGTTGTGTTTAAATTTATATTTACTTCCTTCTCCAGTTTTTTGATTTCCATATCCCGACGGTGTTGCGCCGGTCAACAATCCTGCTTCCGGCGCCCCTCTGGCCGTTAGCGGCGCCCCTCCAGCAGATGGCGCCCTAGGCAGTTGCCTATAGCGCCTATGCCAAAAGCCGGCCCTGTTTGTGGTGATTTCCCTATATTCTTCATATAGTTCCATCAGCAGTGTCTGCTCCACCGCTGAAAATGTCGAGGCTCTCCTTTTCCCCTCCTTTTGAGACAGTTGTACGTTCGTTTCGACAATCGACTGTTCTGGGCTGCTTATGTGCCCCGTGAACGCGCGCACTTGAGGCTCGTTCAGAAGGTGGCTAGAATTAGCGCTGACTTGACGCGGCTGAATCGCGTTAGTGGAACGGGTTGAGGCTTTAGTAAAAGTTGACGCTAATTCAAGCCAGGCTATATCACGTAAGCGCAGCTTTCTTTAGCTGCTTTCATGGAACAGCCCACAGGTGGTACAGTTTGGTTTGTCGTGTGTCGGGACGGGAAGTCACAGGTCGGCGTCGGAGTCATGGCTGCACTTTAAAAAACGTCTGATTCTGTGCCAGAAATCAGACTTGGATCAGGATTTCCTGCTCCAGTCCATCTTCCACTTGAATGAACAAATCGACAGACAAATGTCTGCAGAATTTGGTGATATAAGCACAAGCTCCATCTCTGCTGATTGGTCGTAGCTCAATTGATGCATGAGTCTGATTGGTTCCCATAGAAACCAGGAATGGATGTGTTTGAGATCATGAGCTTCTGCAAATTAACCTGTAAATTTTATCATAACTTTATATTCCAGTGTGTTTGAAAGCCAAACATTCACATTCCTCTGTCTGTCTGTCTGTCTGTCTGCCTGCCTGCCTGTCTGTCTGTCTGCCTGTCTGCCTGCCTGCCTGTCTGTCTGTCTGCCTGTCTGCCTGCCTGTCTGTCTGTTCTCAGGAGGCCTTCTGGAGAACATATTCAGGTATTTGAGATTCACAGGTTTGATAAAGTTTGGTCCAGTTATTACTCTTGATCAAGCTCACTTTGTCAGACATTAAACACGAAGATCACCGTTAAGAGCCAGCAGCAACACTGGACTAACAAGGAAGTGACATCATGTCATCAAGCTGCATGTGAGGTCGACTTGGTGTAAAAACTGGCTGATCGATCTGAACAGGTTTCATCTCTTATTGAACGGTGTAGAACCCAAAACAGGAGTCAGACTCCTCTCTTATTCATGCTAACAGGCTCATATGTGATATATGGAAGTGTACATGTTAAACTAGCATTTGGCTAACATTAGCCACTGGACAGGCTTGTGCCAGGCCACGTGTGGAATACCACGGCTCTGATGTGATGTCACTTCCTTCTTCATGCCGTATGTCACCATATCACCTTGCCATGTTGAAGGTGTGTGATGGGTAACAGGTGTTAGCTCACTTCCTGCTTCCTGTGTGCAGCGGTGGATCATTGTCGGTCTGGTCCCTGTAAGAATGGAGCGACCTGCACCAACCACATCGACAGCTTTGTCTGCATCTGCTGGCCCGGCTACCATGGACGCACCTGTGACAAAGGTAGGAACCATGTGACCTGCCAGCAGCCTGTAGGTTCTCTGTGAAGATCTTCAGGCTGGCTCAGAACTTTATTGTCCACTGTGTGGAAAACGGCCTTTGTCTTCACCACAATCAGCAAGGGAGCGGCCCTATATGACTGATTATCAACTAAATATTTTAATAATTTAACTGCGCCTGGGACAGATGATTTCCTGTATTCACGGGTTCATTTGTTTCCATGATTCTGGTGGCTCCTGTCAGTCTAAATGTCTTCCTGGGAGAAGCAATCTCAGTTTTAAATGTGAATATTATTATGGTCCAAGTAAGATCACCAAACACAGGCTGGCTTGACATTCCTGATGTAAACTGAAATCAAGACAAGAAGCTTGTTTGTTTTTAAGTTCACAGTGAAAATGTTCATGAACAGACGTCAGGTTGAACAGACCTTTTTCACAGCAAATAGCAGGGAAACAAAGGTGTGACACTTAAATCCATTTAGGTTCTGTTCCATTCAGGTCTGCTGCTGTTCATGCTGGCTCATATAATTGGAACAGAGCCTTAATTAATGATATTATTATTATTTCATGTCAAAACAGGTCCGTCACTGAATGCTGTGATACAGAGGAGCCAAATGTGTTTGTATGAAGAAGTTGTGGATTATTAGGATCCTTTAAGTCGCTTTTAAGACCAGGAAATGTTTTCTTGTTGTCGCTAACGGAGTCGACGAAAACATGCGGGTCTGTTTGTGTGTCCTGCAGCCCGGCTGAGCTCCTACGGCTGCCTCTACAGAAACGGAGGATGTGAACATTTCTGTAAAGACTTGCCAGGTGTTCCTCATCACTGCCACTGTGCTCCCGGATACAGACTCGCTCAGGACAACACCAGCTGTCTGCCACAAGGTGGGTCACAGCTAGAACTACATCTCCCAGGAGGCTTTTCTGTCTGTGCCATCTGGAATCACAAGGATCAGTAAAACCTTTTTTGGGGTTAGGATTAGGGTTTACTTTGTCAGACTTCAGTGAATGTGTCACAGAGGAACATGAACTGATTATGAAGTTCCTTCCAGGCTATGGAGAACAAACCTGTCAAGAAAATGAGAACAGATGCTTCTTCACAGTCTGGACTTTGTGTTTCACATTTAAAAATTCACCAGCTACATTCTCTCTTCGAGAAACTCTGTTCGTTTTACTGCCTGTTTGAATTGAGATGAACCTCATAGCTTCCTCTCTGTCAAACCAACATCAGTAAAGACTTTGCAGTCTTTATTTATTTATTTATTTATTTTTGGAGCTCCAGCTCAGCTTTGACATTAGGCACATTTTGGAAGACACATGAATGTACAAGAGCATGCACTGTTTTTAGAAGAACCCTGGTTGACATCCCGCGAGAACTGGACATGTTTGAGTTCCTTCCTTACAAACTGAAGTAAGGCGTTGATTCATCAATTAGCTGAACTGAATTTGTGTTGTTTATTTATTTCAAACATCTAACAAACAACAACAATAACAATAATGATAAAACAGCAATCAATATAAATTGAGGGGGAAAAGGGAAATTTTAATTGTAAGGAACTCATGTTAGAGACATGTTGTCCACTTAGTATATCACACTAGGACATAATCTTAAAGGAAACTATACATTTTATCATTTTGCATTTTATATTTCTCTAAAATTCTGCTGAAGTACTTTGAATCTGTACTTGGCTTTCAAAATCTGGGCTTCAGATGCATTGAGGCGGACAAGGCTACAGAACAAAGACATTTTATTTGCCTGACTGGCTGCTCTCCAAAATAAACCTGAGCCACAATCACAACAAACTGTCCCGTCCTCACATTCCTGCTCCATTTATTCACTGTCGTCATGACAACAGAAGACATCCCAGCACCAGCACAACTCGGTTTGTTCAGCAGGTTATGTGCTCAGGTAAAGACCAAATCGATCTGAACTGGATCACTTCTGAACATGAGAAGACATGCAGAGAAAGGACCGGGTTCCAGTTGGCGGCTGTTTTAGTTGGCGTTCGGGTCAGCAGGTGTTTTGGAGTTTTGGTTGGGGTTCAGGTTGGTGGGTGTTTTGGGGTTCAGGTCGGTGTGTATTTTGGTATTTTGGTTGGGGTTCAGGTTAGCAGGTTTTTTGGGGTTCAGATCGGCAGGTGTTTTGGGGTTTGGGTCAGCAGGTGTTTTGGTGTTTTGGTTGGGGTTCAGGTTGGCGGGTGTTTTGGTGTTTGGTTGGGGTTTGGGTGAGCAGGTGTTTTGGGGTTTTGGTTGGGGTTTGGGTCAGCAGGTGTTTTGGTTGGGTTCAGGTTGGTGTGTGTTTTGGTGTTTGGGTTGGTGGGTGTTTTGGGGTTGCGACAGCAGGTGTTTTGGGGTTTGGGTTGGCAGGTTGTACCTGTGTTACATCACGTGATGTTGACATGAGTCCCCCACATGGACGCGTGACTTACTGGCCCTGGCTGGTCCACAGGGGGGTGCTGTTTCTTCATTAGGGCTCAACATGTTGACTCTTTGCTTTCTCACCCAGTTCCCATTCCCTGTGGAAAACCAGTGAACCTGATGACTCCCAGGATTGTGAACGGGTACGCCTGTCCCAGAGGACAGTGTCCATGGCAGGTGAGTTTTCTAAGAAATAAAACACATAGAGCAGGTAGTCTGCTGAAACACTGTCATAGTGTCGCTTATCACACCCACTTAAAATTGGAAAAGATATTCTAAAAATGCAGGGAAAGAAAATAAGCATTCTTGCTTTGAAACTTATAGATTCCTTGTATTTATAAATAATAAATAATGTTCTATACAATCATTAATCACATTCTTCTGCTTGTCTCAGGGTTCTTTCCAAAGTAAATTACAGTTTAGTTAAGGAACAGCTTTAGCATCAACGCTGCTGTGCTTTCAGTGGTTTTAGTTTGAATTAATCTAAAACAAAATCTGTACCTTTATCATGTTTCCTGGTGTTAGCCAGCTTGATGATGTCAGCCACATCCCCTCCAGGCGCTGCTGGCGGAGGACCATAACTACAAATGTGGGGCAATCCTCCTGTCAGCAGACTGGATCCTGACGGCGGCTCACTGCGTCTGGGGGAAAACCCCCTCGCAGTTCCACATCACTGTGGGTAAGACTGCTGCTCTACCTCCTCCAGCTCTGTAATGGTCAGGGGTTGTTGGATCTGAGTGGATACTAGCAGTTAGACATTGTCAAAAGTTAATGTGTCAATAAGAAATGAGAATGACAGAATACACAACACATACTTTTACACTTACATACACTACTCAAAAAGTTAGGGATATTTGGCTTTTGGGTGAAATTTATGGAAAATATAAAAAGTTCACGCTACAGTGATATTATATCATGAAAGTAGAGCATTTAAGTAGAAGCATGCACTGGTGATTTCCTCATCTCAAACAATTTATTGAAACAAAAGCCAACAACAGTGGTGGGTATACCACAACAAAAAATGTCAGTGTCAATAACTTGTCATGTGCCCTTGAGCATCAATTACAGCTTGACAACGACGTCTCATGCTGTTCACAAGTCGACTTATTGTCTGCTGAGGCATGGCATCCCACTCTTCTTGAAGGGCGGCCCTCAGGACATTGAGGTTCTGGGGTACAGAGCTCCGAGCCTCTACACGGCGACTCAGCTGATCCCATAGGTTTTCTATGGGATTCAGGTCTGAGAAAGTGCAGGCCACTCCATCTGAGGTACCCCAGTCTCCAGCAGCCGTTCCCTAATGATACGACCTCGATGAGCTGGAGCATCAAACACCTGATGTGAATTTTGCCGTTAAACTCCTTGTTAGAGAACAGCAACTTGTGCAAAAAGTACTGAAACACTGAGCAGTTGGACATGTGCATTCAAAAGTTTACAGAAGGTCACATTAAGTTCACCTGGAAAGGTTATAATGCATTTTAGGTTCATCCTGAAATTTCACCAGAAAGCCGAATTTCCATAACTTTTTGTGAGTAGTGTATATTAACTGCTAATACTTCTGTGCTTTTTTCTTGGCAGGCAGGATTTTTATGTTTAACCGAACATTTTACTGCTGTGGTGTTGGCAGCATTCTTAATTACAGAAGTTGGCAGCTTTTTTCCACCGGTGAAACTGAATCCTGTGTGTGTCCAGGTGAGCATGACCGCTCTGAGAAGGAGGGCTCCGAGCAGACGAGGAGGGTCTCCAAAGTCCTGGTGCATCCGTCCTACAACAACTCCACCTCCGACTGCGACCTGGCGCTGCTGAAGCTCTGCCGCCCGGTGATTCTTGGACACTTCGCCGTGCCCATCTGCCTTCCCGCCCTGGACGGGTCCTTCCGGCGGGCGCTGGCAACGGTTCGCCTGTCCACGGTGAGCGGCTGGGGTCACCTGGCGCAGTCCGGGCTCTCGTCCAGGTTTCTGCAGCGGCTGGAAATCCCCAGGGTCCCGCTGCAGGAGTGTCGTGCTCACACCAAACTCAACATCACCAGGAACATGCTCTGTGCCGGCGTGAGGAAGGGCGGCCAGGACGCCTGCCAGGGCGACAGCGGTGGGCCGCTGGTCACGCGCTACAAGAACACGTGGTTCCTGAGCGGCGTGGTGAGCTGGGGGAAAGGCTGTGCCAAGGAAAACCTGTACGGCGTCTACGTCAGAGTCAGCAACTTCCTGGGATGGATCAACCGCACCATGACGACCGGCTGAACTGGCCTCCAGCAGAAAATAAACCATTAAGATGCTTTTCAGTAGAAAACAGTAGAGTAGAATACAATATTAACAGTAGAGAGTAAAAACTGTGGAAGAGTTACAAAGAAGGTACAACAAAAAATATTTAAACTATGTGATACTAAACCTAATCGATCAATTGATCAATCAGTAGATAAATCAAGAGTAGACTGGGAGCTTATCACTGACTGTCTGTGAAGCTAATCCAAGTAAAACTGCAACATGAAAAAGAAATGAATGGAAAACAAAATGAATGTTCAGGTGGACTTGCTGGGATGTGGTTTGGGTTAGACGGGAAACTCCTCGCTGGTTAATGATGAACCGAGCGACGCCGTCAGAGTCAAACTGTCTTATCTTTCAGACCAGCTCCATGCTGCTTGTATCAATAATTACAAAATTATACAATGTCCAGCATTTGGTGACAATAAAGACTAAAAATAAAGACTGAAGCTGATTTTGTTCTTTCATGAGAGCAAAGCATCACATGTGTAGCTCCTCACCCTGACCTCTGACCTCTGACTTCTGTGTGTTTACATCGTAAGGCCAAGAGCCTCTATAGGAAAATTAACCCTTTTATTTTGAAAAGTGCATTCATTTTTGTTCAAGTTTTTATATGTAGTTTTAGTTTTTTGTCATTTTTTTTAAAATTTAAATGACAATCTTTGTAATAATTATGAATAAAACGTTCCTGTAATTACTGTATTTACAATTTCCTGCTCAATTTCTTTTAATTTTTCTTCCTTCCTCTCTTTTCTTTTTGTTAAACAGGTTTTGGGTAATTTTTTAAAAGATTTATTTGTTTTCATTCATGACTGCAGGCAGCAGCCACAGAGATTTACTGGGACTGGATTTTCCCCCCAGGAACATGTGATGTGTGTGTGTGTGTGTGTGTGTGTGTGTGTGTGTGTGTGTGTGTGTGTGTGTGTGTGTGTGTGTGTGTGTGTGCTGGGGGGCAGACTTTGCTCCCTCGGGTCCAGACAGAAAGTTTAGCAGCAGTTTGGCGTCCGACACGATGCGGCTCAGAGTCTTCGTCCTCGTCTTCGTCCTCGTCTTCGTCGTCTGCGGCGGCGACGCGGCTTCAGGTGAGGAAATGAAACAAAATCAGTTTCTTTTTGGTTTTTACTCAGAGAGACGCTTCATGTTTGTCTCTGTAGTGAAGATGACGGAGTTCAAACTAGAATCAAAAAGCAGATAGGCCGTGTTCGGATTGGTCAGCTCACCACTTCCTGGTTCCGTTCTTTCTGGCGGCCATGTTGGAAGACTTCAGCTGTGTGTGAATCATTTTATCACAAACCCGTCTGCTCGATAAAATGATGATGTCTGCCCGTTAGCTAGCTGACCATCTCTGCCTTGTTGAAAACACGTCTGATTAGCACCCTAGCTAACATAGCAGCTAGCGTTAGCATGTTAACCAGATCGTAAAATGGATTTCCTACCAGAGAAATGAAAGCACTTTCCTCAGTGCCTTCAAAATAGCAATAGCAATAGCAATTAGCTTGTTTTATGATCTGAATTAAAAACGATAGTCCCTCTGGTCCCGGCCTAACCCTGCCCTGACCTTTGACCCCAGTGTTCCTGGAGCCACGGCGGGCGCTCGGCCTCCTGGTCCGGACTCGGAGGTTCAACTCGGGCTGGCTGGAGGAGCTGCAGAGAGGAGACCTGAGGAGGGAGTGTCTGGAGGAGAGGTGCTCGTACGAGGAGGCCAGGGAGGTGTTCGAACACACCGAGGCCACGGTCAGCCGCCGCCACTCCGCTGGGATTACTGTAGATTACTTTAGATTAGACTAGATTAGATTAACGTGCAGCATCCAAAGGCAGAGGAGGCTGAAGTACATTCAGAAACATTTGGAAAACCGAATCACCCACATTTGTTAATAATGATTTAAATTCAAGCTTAATTCATTTCTTTCAGAATTTCTCTTTAAGTTCCTGTTGATTTATTTTTACAGAAAAATAAATTTTGTTTACTTTGGGGGTGAATCTGTTGTCTGATTTCTTCCCTCAGGACGAGTTCTGGAAGACGTACAACGGTAAGCAGACACACACACACACACACACACACACACACACACACACACACACACACTGTTTAACTGTTTAACCCAGTCAGATAAACAGCGGACTGCTCCTTTAACTTTAACCCCTGCAGTGCCGGACGGCTGCCTCTCGGCTCCGTGTCTGAACGGCGGCAGCTGTTCCAGCCACGACGCCTCGTACAGCTGCTTCTGCCCGCCGCAGTTCAGCGGCCTCCACTGTGAGCTCGGTGAGACACACACACACACACACACACACACACACACACACACACACACACTGGGAAACGGGGCGATGTGTTTAATGTCCCCTGGGAAACGGGGTTTCTGTGCAGAGAACTGGAAGGTTCTGGAAACCTGCCTGCTGGAGAACGGAGGCTGCGAACATTTCTGCGAGGAAGAGGAGGGACGGGGACGCAACTGCTCGTGTGCAGACGGCTACTTCCTGGACGGCGACGGGCAGAGCTGCCAGGCTGAAGGTGGGGGCGGGGTCAGTCGCGATGCCGTCACGTGTTCTTCCTCTTCTCCTTTTTCCTTCTTCTTCTTCCCCCATCTTCTTTTTTCTTCTACTTTCTTCTTTTCTTTTTGTTCATTTCTCTTCTTGTTCTCCTCGATCTGACCTTCGTCGTTCCTCCTCTTCCTCCCCCGGCAGACTCGCTGGCGTGCGGCATGGTTCCCGTCCTGCAGGGTTTGGACCAATCAGAGCAGCCGGAGGCTCGCATCGTGGGAGGAACCGAGTGTCCTAAAGGTCACTGTCCCTGGCAGGTGAGGCCTGAAACCGACCAATCAGAGCAGCCCGAGGCTCAGCGGCTACAACACAAGTATTCCTGCTACTGTCAGCATTTTTAGTTTATTTTTGGCATTTCAGGTTTATTTGATATTAACACAGAGAGAGAGTGGATTATCATATGAACAACAACAACAACAACAACAATAATAATATACAAGCAGCATGAAAACATTACACTGTTATATTATTATCATTATTATAATGAACATTTAAAATTTTGAAAAGCAACGAGTGGCTCTCGGGTTTCAAAGTATTTTTGTTCATTTAAACTTATATTTAAAAAAAACAGGTGTTGTGGACAGTGAGCCAACGTTCTGCCGCTGCGGTCTTTTTGATTCATCAGATATTATTTGGCGAAATAGAAAAACACACTAATATTTCCAGTGAGGCAGATCTGAACATGAATGTTGTCATGTTGAAGGACAGGGCCCGCGGTTTGGGAAACTAACAAACACTGACTGAACAAACCAAAACACAGAGAAAAGCAGAGAAAAAGAAAAAGAAGAAGAAAGACGGGAGTGAGGGTTAACATCTGTCCTCCTCCAGGTTCTGCTGCTGTACAAAGGCAAAGGCTTCTGTGGAGGAGTGATTCTGAAAGCCTCCTGGATCCTCACAGCGTCTCACTGCCTGGAGGACACCGACGTTCACTTCCTGCAGGTGGTCGCAGGTACGAAACCCTCTGCCGGTCAGGGTCAGGGTTAGTCCTGTCCCAAACTCGTTTTTAGGATTTGGAGTTTTGTAGAGATGAAACAGAACACCGGTCATGTTTCAACAATAAACATCACTGCTGCTGAATTTATCTGGCTTTAAATCAGCTGTTCCTAAATCAAATGTCCACAAACACGCCGCCCTCTGCTCCCCTGACCGGCCAGATCAAACCAGACGGAGCATGCTAACAGTCGACACCATGTCAAGTGATACAGGCTGTTAGCACGGCTGCTAGCGGAGCGTGCATTTCTTCAGTTTTAAATGGTGGATTGTTCCTTTAACGCCGTCTGCCCGGCAGGTGAACACAACACGGAGGTGGACGAGGGCACGGAGCAGCTCGTCCAGGTCGCCCAGATCATCAGCCACGAAGGCTACGTGTCACGCACCGCCGACAACGACATCGCCCTGCTCCGGCTGGCGTCGCCCATCGTCTTCACGCCGTACGCCGTGCCGGCCTGCCTGCCGACGCGGCCGCTGGCGGAGCGCGAGCTGTGGGCCATCGTCATGCACACGGTCAGCGGCTGGGGGCGGCGCAGCGAGAACGGGCCGACCTCGCACCTCCTGCGGCGGCTGCAGGTGCCGCGGATCCCGACGCAGCAGTGCGTGGAGGAGAGCGGCGTGCGGCTGACGGAGAACATGTTCTGCGCCGGCTTCATCGAGGGCCGGCAGGAC